>NC_046160.1:78135959-78281621 GCF_011064425.1 Rattus rattus | reverse complement strand
CAGATGGCCTCCGGTGTTTTCCTCCGGTCTGTTTCCTTCAGGATCCGGCGGTGTCTCAGGCAGGGCTCCTGCTGCTCCTGGGCCCTCCCCCACAGGAACCCAGAGGCCTTGTACAGTTTCCTCTTGGGTCAGGGATGTGGGCAGGGGTGGGCAGTGTTGGTGGTCTCTTCCGCTCTGCAGCCTCAGGAGTGCCCACCCGACCAGGCAGTAAGGTCGGAAAAATTCTTATTATCTATCAATTTTATTTTAATACATAATAAAATAACAATCAGAGACATTTGTTTGCATAATAGTGAAAAGCAGGTCAGTAACTAATTAAACATATTACTATTATCATAATATTATTATTACTCTTTTAGAAAGAATTGGTAGGAAGCATTCATTTCTAGCTGACTTGGCAGTGTAGGAGAATAGAACACAGGGAAGGCACCAGGATGGGTGGGATTGTCATAGAGGGAGTTCATTTGTGTTCTTATGTCATAACTGAGTGACTACCTTAGGGTTTTATGCTATGAAGAGACACCATGACCTGAACAACTCTTATAAAGTAAAACATTTAATTAGACCTGGCTTACAGTTTTAGTCAATTTTTATGTTGACAGGAAGTATGACAACACTCAGACAGACACGGTGCTGGAGAGATAGCTGAGAGTTCTACATCCAGGCTGACATGCATCAGAAAGAGAGAGCAACACTGGGCCTGGCTTGAGTTTCTGAAACACTAAATTCAGCCCCCGTGACATACCTACTCCAACAAGGCCACATCACCTCAATAAAGTCACACCTCCTAGTAGTGCCTCTCTCTATGGGCCTATGGAGGCCATTTTCATTCAAAGCTGCATAATGCATGTGTTCCAGAGATAGGAGATGCTTCCAGAGGAAACAGGGCAGTTGGACATTGAAGCAACAAAAATACTGGATCTTGTCAAGGTACAGGAAAAGTCATTGGAAAGATTATTGGAAAGATGGGTATGAGAGCTCAAGCTACCATGTCTTAGAGCCAGTAATAACTCAGTGTGAGCCTTGTGGGGGCCATGGTGAATCAAGGTCACTGAATAGTCATTTGATATGAGTACTTGTCAATGAAAGGGTGGCATGTGTTTATAGTGGTGGATTCTACCGCACTTCACTTTATTTATAAAACCTTGAATTTTATAGACTATATTTGGCTGTTGGAATTGCGGAATTATATGGAATTTTGGATGTTCTTTATGGGCAAGGTTTTAGTTATTCAAATAGAACATTAGAATATTGCTGAACAGTTTTGAACTTGTACTGGATTATACAGGTTTCCTTTACTATAAGAGATTTAATTTTCTCTTATTATACCTAGCTCAGTCATTAATTTACAAACAATCTTATTCATCATTCTTTTCTAATATGAGCTATATTTCCCTAAAGCCTAAAACAATTAACTCAATAGATTTTTTCTAATCATTTAATTATAAAATTGATGAGCAGTTTTCTCCTCAAAATATTTTTCTGATTTCAAGAAAAATCTTTCTTTACTATTATAATTCATAGAAGACTGGCTATATTTGCTTTTTGCCTCTGTTTCATCACTGTAATCTCTCTTTAAACACTGATCTTAGTAACTCTTCAAAGAACCTGGCTCTTTTTAATAGTTTTTAAGTAACTATACTCCTTTCTGGTATTACTTATAACTCAAGAACTTCCAACAGCACATAGTGACTTGTAGGAGAGATCAAATAATTCATAGCCAACATTTTTAATGGAAATCTTATTTCTTTATATTTTCTGTTTTCCTCTTTCCTGGTTTCCCCTCCACAAACCCCTATATCATTCTATCTCCAACTGCTTCTAGGACGGTGCTCCCTTCCACAACCACTCACTTCCAACTTACCACCCTGGCATTCACCTACATCAGAGCATCCAGACTTCACAGGAAAAAGGGCCTTTTCTCCCATCGAAGCCAGCTAAGGCCATCCTCTGATATATATGCAGCTGGAGCCTTGTGTTGCTCCATGTGTACTCTTTTGTGGTGGTTTAGTCCCAGGGAGCTCTGGGGGGGGGTCTGGTTGGTTGTTATCTTCGTTCTTCCTATGGGGTTGAAAACCCCTTCAACTTCCTCAGTCCTTTCTCTAATTCCTCCATTGGAGTCCCTGTGCTTAGTCCAATAGTTAGCTGTAAGCATCACATCTGTATTTGTCAGCCTCTGGCAGAGCTTCTCAGGAGACAGCAATATCAGGTTTCTGTCAACAAGCATTTTCTGGCATCCACAGTAGTGTCTGGGTTATGTGTCTGTGTACGGGATGGATGGTATATGGATAACCTTTTCTTGAATGTTTGCTCTATGCTTTGTCTCCGTATTTCCTTGTGCAAATATTTTGTTCTACTTCTAAGAAAGACTGAAGTATCCATATTTTGGTCTAACTTATTGTTGACCTTCATATGATCTGTAAATAATATTGTGGCTATTCCAAGACTTTTGGCTAATACTCACTTACCAGTCAGTGCATACCATGCACGTTATTTTGTGACTGAGTTATGTCACTCAGAATGATATTTTCTAGTTCCATCCATTTGCCTAAGAATTCTGTGAAATCATTGCTGTTAATAGCTGAGTAGTACTCTATTCTTTAAATGTACCATATTTTCTGTATCTATTCCTGTGTTGAAGGACATCTTTTGAATATATGCTCAGTAGTGGTATAGCTGGATCCTCAAGTAGTACTATTTCCAATTTTCTGAGAAACTGCCAGATTGATTTCCAGAGTGGTTGTACCAGCTTTCAATCCCACCAACAATGGAGGAGTGTTCCACTATCTCCAGATCCTCACCAGCATCTGCTGTTATCTTAGTCTTTGATCTTAGACATTCCAATGATGCGAGATAGGATCTTTGGATCATTTTGATTTGCATTTCCCTGATGACTAAGGCTGTTCAAGATTTCTTTAGATACTTCTCTGCCATTTGATATTCCTCAGTTGAGAATTCTTTGTTTAGCTCTGTAGCCCATTTATTTTAAAATAGGATTATGTAGTTCTCTGGAGTTGATCTTCTTGGATTTTTTTTTTGTATATATTGGATATAAACCCTCTATCAGATGTAGGCTTGGTAAGGATCTTTTCCTAATCTACTGGTTGCCATATTATCCTATTGACAGTGTCCTTTGCCTTACAGAAGCTTTACAATTTTATGAGGACCCATTTGTTAATTGTGGATCTTAGAGCATAAGTCTTTGGTATTCTGTTTAGGAATTTTTTCCCTGTGCCCATGTGTCCAAAGTTCTTTCCATCTTTGTCTTCTATTATATTTAGCATATCTAGTTTTATGTGAAATTCCTTTATCCATTTGGACTTCAGTTTTGTACAAGGAGATAAGAATGGGTCAATTTTCATTCTTCTGCAGGTGAATGAACACCATTTGTTGAAAAAGCTGTCTTTTTTCCATTGGATGATTTAGATCCTTTGTCAAAGATCAAGTGAACATAGGCATGTGGGTTCATTTCTGGGTTTTCAAATTGTTCTGTTGATTTACCTGCCTTTCTCTGTACCAATACCATACAATTTTTATCACAAGTGCTCTGTGTAATACAGCTTGAAGTCAGAGAATGTGATTAACACAGAAGTTCTTACGCTGCTGAGAATAGTTTTCGCTATTGTAGGTTTTATATTTTATTCCAAATTAATTCTCAAAATGCTCTTTTTAATGCTATGAATAATAGAGTTGGAATTTTGATGGGAATTACATTGACTTTGTAGATTGCTTTTGGCAAGATGTCCATTGTTGCTATATTAATCTTGCCAATCCATAAGCATGGGAGGTCTTTCCATCTTCTGAGATATTTGATTTATTTCTTCAGACACTTGAAGTCCTTGCCATACAGATCTTTCACTTGGTTAGACTCACATGGAGATATTTTATACTATTTGTGACTATTATGAAGGGTCTCATTTCCCTAAATTTTTTTCTCAGTCTGTTTATCCATTGAGTAGAGAAAGGCTGCTGATTTCTTTGAGTTAATTTTATATCCAGCCACTTTGCTGAAGTTGTTTATCAGCTTCAGGAGTTCTGTTGGAACTTCAAGTTCCTCACCATTTAGTTTCATGTTTTCTACCAGTTCGCTTTATTTTGCTTTTACTGTGTTTATGTATGAACCTTGACTTCTTGATATTTCCAAGATTTTTACCATGAAGGGGTGCAGAATTTTGTCAAATGCTTTTTCTGCACTCACCATGTGATTGTTTTCTTTGAGTTTGTTTATATATTGAATTACATTGATGGATTTCCATATATTGAACCATCTCTGCATCCCTGGGATGAAGCTTAATTGATTCTGGTGAATAATCCTATTGATTTCTTCTTGCATTAGGTTTGGTGAGAATTTTATTGAATATTTTTGCATCAATATTCATAAGGGAAAATGGTTGGAAATTCTTTCTTTGTTTGTCTTTATGTGATTTACATATAAGCATAAATGTGACTTCGTAGAATTGGGTAATATTCTTTCTGATTCTATCTTGTGGTATAGTTTCAAGAGTATTGGTACTAGGCCTTCTTTGAAGGTCTGATAGAATTCTGACTAAACATGTCAGACCCTAGACCTTTTTTGTTTGGGATACTTTTAATGATTTTTTTCTATTTCTTTAGGGTTTATTATGGTTTAGGTGTTTCAATGGTTTATCTGATGATTATCTTGATTTAACTGTGGTACATGGTATTTGTTTATAAAATTGTCCATTTCCTCCAGATTTTCCAGTTTTGTTGAATATAGGCTTTTTTAGTAAGATCTGATGATTTTTTTTTTATTTCCTCAGATTCTGTTGTTATGTCTCCCTTTCCATTTCTGATTTTATTAATTTGAATACTGTCCCTGTGCCCTCTATTTAGTCTGGCTAAGGGTTTATCTATCTTGCTGATTCTTTTCAAAGAACAATCTCAATGTTTTGTTGATTCTTTTTATATGGTTATTTTGTTTCTACTTGGTTGATTTCATCCCTGAGTTTGATTATTTCCTGATGTCTACTCCTCTTTGGTAAATTCACTTCCTTTTGTTTAGAGCTTTCACATGTGCTGTCAAGATGCTAGTGTATGCTTTCTCCTGTTTCTTTTTGGAGGCACTCAGAGCTATGAGTGTTCCTCTTAGAACTGTTTTTATTGTGTCCCATAAGTTTGTTGTGCCTTCATTTTCATTAAATTCCAAAAAGTCTTTAATTTATTTCTTTATTTCTTCCCTAATAAAGTTATAATTAAGTAGAGCATTGTTCAGCTTCCAAATGTAAGTGTGCTTTCTCTTATTTTTGCTGTTATTGAATACCAGCTTTAGTATATGATGATCTAATATGACAAGTGGGATTATTTTAATGTTCTTATATTTGTTGAGGCCTGTGGTGTGACCAATTATATGGTCAGTTTTGGAGAAGGTACCATGAGGTACTAAGAAAGTATATTCTTTGGTTTTAGGATGAAATGTTCTATAGATATTTGTTAAATCCCTTTGGTTCATAACCTCTGTTAGTTTCACTGTGTCTCTGTTTAGTTTCTGTTTCCATGATCTCTCCATTGATGAAAGTGAGGTGTTGAAGTCTCCCACTATTATTGTGGATGGTGCAATGTGTCCTTTGAGTTTTAGTAAAGTTTCATTTATGAATTTAGTTGCCCTTGCATTTGGCGCATTGGTGTTAATAATTGAGAATTCATCTTGATAGATTTTTCCTTTGATAAGTATGAAGTGTCATTCCTTGTCTTTTATGAGAACTAGTGGTTGAAATCTTTTTTTATTTGGTGTTAGAATGGTGATTCCAACTTGTTCCTTGGGACCATTTGCATGGAAATTTTTTTCTAGTCTTTTACTTTGAGGTAGTGTCTGTCTTTTTCACGGAGGTACATTTCCTGTATGCAGCCAAATTCTGGGTCCTGTTTACATATCCAATCTGTTAGTCTATTTTTCTTTTTCTTGAGGATTGGGTCCCTAGATATTAAGAGATGTTGTGGTAAAAAAAATAAAAGGAGCATGACCACTTCCTGCTTATTCTGCTCTGTGCTTCTCTTCAGGGCTCCCTGCTAACTGCAAACTCTTTTTTTTTTTCTATTCTTTTCTTTCTTCTTTTTTTATTGGATTATTTTTATTTACATTTTTTAATGTTATTCCCTTTCCCCATTTTCCAGACATAACCCCCCTATACCATCCCCTTTCCCTTCTTCTATAAGGGTGTTCCCCCCTCAAACACTCCCCCTTTCCACCCCATGACATTCCTCTATACTCGGGGTCCAAACTTGGGAGGACCAAGGGCTTCTCCTTCCATTGGTGCCCAACAAGGCAATCCTCTGATACATATGCAGTTGGAGCAATGGGTCATTTCATGTATAGTCTGGGTAGTGGTTTAGTCCCTGGGAGCTCTGGTTGGTTGGCATTGTTTTTCTTATGGGGTTACAAGCCCCTTCAGTTCTTTCAATCCTTTCTCTAATTCTTCCAACGTAGGTTCCGTTCTCAGTTCAGTTTTTTGCTGCTAGCATTTGCCTCTGTATTTGACATGCTCTGGCTGTGTCTCTCAGGAGACATCGGTATCCGGTTCCTGTCAGCATTCACTTCTTAGCGTCATCAATCTTAATCAGTTACGGGGTAACATCAGGGCTCTGGAAGACAAGCATGGGCTGGCCTATCATGGCTCTCTTTCACAGACTCTGTTCACACTCCTAACAACCCAGTAAATCCAAGAGTCTACACACTGTCACCCAATAATCAGATTTATATGTTAAATTCTCAATTCACAATATATCTATATAGTAAACTCACAGCCAATTAATAAGGATATAAACCTCCCACCTAGATAAGATAAATTTGCCTACAGAAATCCATCCCAAATACCTTGGCAATTCAAGATCACCCTGATCTAGGTCATCCTTCTCTGTCTCCAACTTGGTTCTCCTAGGTCCCCCTCTCCTTCTCCCTCTCCTAAAACCTCTGTTCTTGCCTCCCTTCCTTCTAGTCCAATGACAGGCCTCATTTTCTTTTTTCTGCCTTCACCTGCACAATGTCATCAACCAACAAAAAGATATTAAGGAGTAGTGATAGTTGTTTCCTGTCATTTTTGTTAGAGTTGGAATTATGTTTGAGATGCTATCTTTTTTGGCTTATTGAAAGAAGATTTCTCTCTTGCCTTAAATAGAGTACAGTTTCCCTCCTTGTGTTGGAGTTTTCTATCTATTTTCCTTTGTAGGTCTGGATTTGTGGAAAAATATTGTGTAAATTTGGTTTTCTTATGCAATATCTTGGTTTGTCCATCTATAGTAATTGAGAGTTTTGCTGGGTATAGTAGCCTGGCCTGGCATTTGTGTTCTCTTAGAGTCTGGATGGCATCTGACCAGGATCTTCTGGCTTTTCGAGTCTATATTGAGAAGTCTGGTGTAATTCTGATAGGTCTGCATTTATATGTTACTTGACATTTTTCCCCTTACTGCTTTTAATGTTCTTTCTATATTGTATGCATTTGATGTTTTGATTATTATGAGACAGAAGGAGTTTCTTTTTTCTTTTCTATTTGGAATTCTGTAGGCTTCTTGTATGTTTATGGGCATCTCTTTCTTTAGGTTTGGGAAGTTTTCTTTTATAATTTTGTTGATGATATTTACTGGCCATTTAACTTGGTACTCTCTGCTCTCTTTTATACCTATTATCATTAGGTTTGGTCTTCTAATTGTGCCCTCCATTTCCTGAATGTTTTGGTTAGGAGCTTTTTGTATTTTGCATTTTTTTGACTATTATGTCAGAGATTTCTATGGTATCTTCTGCCCCTGAGATTCTCTCTTTTATCTTTTTTATGCTGTTGGTGATGCTTTCATCTTTGTGTCCTGATAGCTTTCCTAGGTTTTCTAGGCTGGGGTTGTCTCCCTTTATGATTTCTTTATTGTTTCTATTTTCATTTTAGATCCTGGTTTTGTTCAATTCCTTCACTTGTTTGGTTGTGTTTTCCTGAAATTCTTGAAGGAATTTTTGTGTTTCCTCTTTAAGTGTTTCCACCTATTTATCTGTGTTGTACTGTATTTCTTTAAGGGAGTTATTTATGTCCTTCTTGAAGTCCTCTATCATCATCATGAGATGTGATTTTAAATCAGAATCTTTCTTTTCAGGTGTATCCAGGGCTTGCTATGGTGGGATAATTGGGTTCTGATGATGCCAAGTAGTCTTGGATTCTGTTGCTTAGGTTCTTGTGCTTGTCTCTTACCATCTGGTTATCTCTTGTGTTAGCTAGTCTCGCTGTCTTTGACTGGAGCTTTTCTCTCCTGTGAGCCTCTGAGCCTGCAATCATAGTTGTGTCTGCACAGCTCATAGACCACCTCCCTCTGGGAAGGAATGGGGTGCAGAGAGCTGTGATCTTAGGTGTGTCATCACTTCTTGTTACCAGTTCTTTCCCAGTGGGTTTTGGGTGCAGAGAGGTGTGGTACAGTGTTGGCTCTGGGGTCCAGATGGAAAACGGAAGGATCTTATCCCTAGCTGCTCTGATGTTCAAGTGTTTTGCTTTGTAGGCTCTTCACAGGTTCCTATTTGGTCAGTTATTGGAGCAATAATGGTGTTCTCTCTTCTGATCTTAGGAGTGACAGCACTCCTGGGACACTAGATCTCTCCGGGCAGGATGTAGGTATGGAGAATTGTGCCACAGTCTTAGCTCCTGTGCCCTGTGGGTCCCTCTTGTCCATTTTCTTATCCAATGAATATTTTCTTACTGTAGAGATGTAGTTAAGGTCTCATATTCTTTCTTTCTTTTCTATGGAATTAAGATGTTATGTTTAGGGGTTGGGGTTTTAGCTCAGTGGTAGAGTGCTTGTCTAGCAAGTACAAGGCCCTGGGTTCAGTCCTCAGCTCCACAAAACCCAAAAAAGACAAAATAACAAAAAGATGTTATGTTTATTTTTATTGGAAGTTTTGTTTATTTACATATCAAATGTGATCCCCTTTTCTGGTTTCCCCTCTGCAACCCCTTGAGAGGTCTCATATTCCTATTTTCCCATAACTTCTGTTCCAAACTTTAGCTTATCTAAGTAACCTAATTCAAAGGATTACTTTCCAGATGTTTTAGGGTTTATTTTCTGTAACTGCTGTATTAATAAATATTTATAGGTAGAAATTGGTGGGATTAAATGGAGTCTGCACATGTAAAATTCTTTAAGGATATACTTGATATATAGCAAGCACTTTGTAAATATTAGCCATGTTTAGTCTTTGCCTCTTCTGTTTCTCTGAATCTCATGAGTTAGATTCTGTTACTCATCTTTTCCACTGGAGAAGATTCCGTTGCCTTTCAAAGGATACAAGGGCCTTCTTTCTGATGCACTTCTGTACTTCAGTCAGATGTCTAATAGCTCTAGAGCAAATATTTCCTTCATATTTTAATCAAGAAGTTCTTGGGAATAGAAACTATATTTTAATTATTTCAATTGATGTATCACTTGGGTGTTCAGACTTAGTTCCTATGTGTAATAAAATGACAAATACATTATGTAATTCTCACTTGGGCTTAAACTGAAAATGAAGAAAACAAAACAAACAAATGAAACCCTTGAAACTACAGGATTACAGCTGCCCAAATGTCTCTCTCTTTCTACATGAAGCTCATTGGATGTTTCTTGAATATTGGAATATTTATGTTGTCACTGGGTCTCTGGAGGTCCACAAAGTCCATATAATTTTTTATAAAGTTCTCAGCCTGTGAATAGCTGCATTTTAAAAGGCAAATTAGGAATCACTGGATGTTCAGAACCATCTGAATGACATAATTTTTATCCATTTTTAGATGTATAGATCTACCTCAGAACATCTAATTCAGTCTACTGAGGAAAGTTTTTCATGTCACAAAACATATTTTGTTATCTTCCACTGGCTTCATGATTTTGATGTAAAAAAATATATTATATCTGAGATAAGTGTCAGTGATCAGTGAGGTCCCATTAAGTGAGAAGGACATTAAATTTGCCATGAGCATGTTTAATTGAAATAGTAGATGGTGTCACCTATAATAGTTGGGTTCTGCTACATCAATCACTAATCAATAAAAGCTCTAAAGTCATGCTTATAGTCAATCTGATGTTAGCATCTTCTTAATTACGAATGTCTTCTAAGATGATTCTAGCCTGTATAAAATTGGCAAAAATAGAACGAAACACTTACCAGGACAATTCACTTCTGCTTCCATTCTCTAGCTTTGAATTATATAGATGTATGTTGGAGAGTTTTTGTTATTTATTTCAGTATAAAGTTGAGTTCTTTGTCAAGACAAAAACAGATTTTAGTGCTCCATACTTGAAGGCCTATTCTGTGTCCAAGAATGGACGATAGTCTCTCTTGTTTTTCCAAAATTGTTTCTTAGGATTTCATAAAACTGCATGTTTACATATAAATTACCCATGCCTCTATGTATCTAATATGTATGTATGCCTAATAGTTATTAACTTTCAATCTTGTCTCTGCTCCTTTGTTTTGCTGTTTGAAAACAGGCTAAGTGGCAAGTCTCTTTTGAATTCCCCTCCTTCTGTTTCTCAGTGTCTGGCATTGCAAAACAATACCCAACATTTTGTGCTATATTCCTTCATTGTTTATACATATGATAATTACTTGCACTTTAAATCTTCAGTTTTATGAAGTTTGTCAATTTTATTGTTTTAGTTTCCCGATTTCAGTTTGCAGATCATGCCCACTCACACTGACAAACACCTACTGATTTCAAACAGAGATTTGATGGATTATGTCCCTGCTTTGCCTGTTTTTGAAATTTATGTGAATTTTACCACCATCTTTGATTGCTTCGCTCATGCTGTGACAAAACGAAATCCACAAAAATAACCCACAGGAGGAAAGGTTTATTTCAGATACATATCAATATCACAGTGCATCAGTGAGGGAAGCCATGAGAGTAGTTTAAGTTTGGAAAGGGGAGCACAAAACTGATGCAACAGAGAGAAAGCTGCTTATTGGCTTGCTCTCCATCTCAGGTTCAGCTATCTTGAACAACTCTGGGTCATGTGCCCACTGGTCAGCTTTGCACTCCCACATTAACAATTCATTAAGAAAATGTGCCACAGACTGACCACTCATGAAAGCAGTGCCTTGACTGAAGTTCACTCTTCCCATGCTGACTATAGCTTGTGTCAAAACCCAACTGCCAAAGCCATGAGTATTTGTACCAGTAGTTTGTTATTGTTCTTTGCTGGGTCATCCTTGTATAATTGTTTCCAAATGTACCTGTTCTTTTTCAGTGGATATTTGTGTTTTTTTTCTACTTAAGACTTTTAATAAAAATTGTATATAGACATTTTCATAAACTAACTTGTACACCTACTTTTTTTTATTTTTCTGGACTGAATACCTAGGAATAGAAATGTTGGCTACAGTGTATATTAAAGTTTATAAAAACCTGGTAAGATTGTTTCTCAAGTTATCTGGGCTAAAATACTGTTTTTTTTTGTTGTTTTTTTTTTTTTTTTTTTTTTTTTATTTTTAACTTGAGTATTTCTTATATACATTTTGGTGTTATTCCCTTTCCGGTTTCGGGCAAACATCCCCCCCCTCCACTTCCTTATAGGGTGTTCCCCTCCCAACCTTCCCCATTGCCGCCTCCCCCCAACAGTCTAGTTCACTGGGGTTCAGTCTTAGCAGGACCCAGGGGCTTCCCCTTCCACTGGTGCTCTTACTAGGATATTCATTGCTACCTATGAGGTCAGAGTCCAGGGTCAGTCCATGTATAGTCTTTAGGTAGTGGCTTAGTCCCTGGAAGCTCTGGTTGCTTGGCATTGTTGTACATATGGGTCTCCAGCCCCTTCAAGCTCTTCAGTTCTTTCTCTGATTCCTTCAAACAGGGGTCCTATTCTCAGTTCAGTGGTTTGCTGCTGGCATTCGCCTCTGTATTTGCTGTATTCTGGCTGTGTCTCTCAGGGCGATCTACATCCAGCTCCTGTCGGCCTGCACTTCTTTGCTTCATCCATCTTGTCTAATTGGGTGGCTGTATATGTATGGGCCACATGTGGGGCAGGCTCTGAATGGGTGTTCCTTTAGTCTCTGTTTTAATCTTTGCCTCTCTCTTCCCTGCCAAGGGTATTCTTGTTCCCCTTTTAAAGAAGGAGTGAAGTATTCACATTTTGATCATCCGTCTTGAGTTTCATTTGTTCTAGGCATCTAGGGTAATTCAAGCATTTGGGCTAATAGCCACTTATCAATGAGTGCATACCATGTATGTCTTTCTGTGATTGGGTTAGCTCACTCAGGATGATATTTTCCAGTTCCAACCATTTGCCTACAAATTTCATAAACTCGTTGTTTTTGATAGCTGAGTAATATTCCATTGTGTAGATGTACCACATTTTCTGTATCCATTCCTCTGTTGAAGGGCATCTGGGTTCTTTCCAGCTTCTGGCTATTATAAATAAGGCTGCGATGAACATAGTGGAGCACGTGTCTTTTTATAACTAAATCTGATTCATATTCTCCCTCACATTTACTATCTTTATATTCCTTTCAATTCCATCAACAATGTTAACTGCTAATGGTTTTCATGTGGTTATTGCTGACTTATTGCCATTTTGTATGAGAGCTGTAATATTTATTCTTTAGTAGATATTTATCTTTTTCTATTATTTTCTTCTAAACACTAATGAAATTGTAATTTTTACTATGTTACCTTTATAAAATCACATAGTTTTAGAATGAAGAAGGCAGTGTGTCACATTTTTGCAATGTCTATTGCACTTTTTTCATTTTCTTCATCTTGGTTAACAAAAACTTTATTTTTTTTTCAGAGATGGTGAGGCTTCCATTCTCTTATCTTGTGATCATCAACACCTCAGTAGCTTATTTTACTTCATATAATCTAAGTAACACACATTGTGTGTGGAGGGTCATCTATCATTTGAGATATGTTTTTTCTATATAATAAATACCCATTTGAACCACATATTTATTTTAAGGCAGGTATTTTCTGATCAGTCAGTTGACTTTGGTGCCTTTATTGAATGTCAGTTATTTACTAGTGTCTGTGTTCACTTTTAAACTATATTTTTGCAAAAGTAACTTTTAATTGCTTGGTGGAATTGCCATCTCAGAAGGCTTACTGCTGAATAAACTCACTCTTTTTTTTTTAAGTTTATTTTTATTCTTTAATCCTTTTTACAGTCCAGACTTTATCTACCACAATGGTCTGTCCCTGAACAATCCTGATCCAAGACCTCCTCTTCCACCCCCTGTTGCCAAAAGGATGTTCTCACTTTGACAACCAGACCCCACCAGACCTGTCCACTTCCTGTGGCCTAAAGTACTTTAAGGGTTAGGTGCATCTTCTATCATTGAGTCCAGACCAGGTTGTATGTGTGTTAAGGGCCGCATATGTAAATTTTCTGGTTTATGGCTCAGTGTCTGAGATATCCTGGGGATCCGGGATAGTTGAAACTACTGGTCTGTCTACCCATGTGGTCACCCACCTCCTCAGCTTCCCCCAATTTAACTACAGGAAGCCCTGGCTTTCATCCTTTGGTTTGGTGCTAGTGTCTGCATCTGACTCTTTCAGCTGCTTGTTGGTCCTCTCAGAGGGCAGCCACACTAGGCTTCTGTCTGCAAGCATACCACCACATCTGTAACAATGTCAGGGCCCCTTTTCTCTCCCTGAATTGGATCCCAGTTGTACTTGTCACTGGACCTCCTTTCTCTCATGCTCTTCTCCATTTTTGTCCCTGCAGTTCCTTCAGACAGGAACAATTCTGAGTCAGAGCTTTTGACTGTGGGATGGCAACCTGATCCCTCCATTTGATGTCCTGTCCCTCCATTAGAAGTGGACTCTACAAATTCCCCTTCCCCAATGTAGAGCATATCATCCAAGGTCACTCCCTTTAATCCCTGAGAGTCTCTCACCTCCCAGGACTCCAGTATATTCTACAGGGTTCCTCCACCTCCTACATCCTGAAGTTTCCTGTTTCCATTCTGCTGCCCCTTAGGGCTTCAGTCCTGTTCCTCTCCACACTACCTGATCATGTCCTCCCTCCCGCTCCTTGTCTCTCCTAGCCAGGTCCCTAACTCCCTCTGTCCTCTGTGACTGCTTTCTTCTCCCTCCCAATTCGGATTGAGGCACCCTCACTTGCGCACTTCTGCTTGTTAACCTTCTTGAGTTCTGTGGATTGTACCCTAGGTATTTTGTATTTTTTCTTTTTCATTTTTTATTTTTTGCTAATATCCACTTATTAGTTAGTACATACCATGAATGTACTTTTGGGTCTGAGTCATCTCACATAGAATGATATTTTCTAGTTCCATCAATTTGCCTGCAAAAATCAGGATGTCCTCATTCTTAATAGCTGTGTAGTATTCTACTGTGTAAATGAATCACATTTTCTATATCCATTCTTCTTTTGTGGGACATCTGGGTTGTTTCCAGATTCTGGTTATCACAAACAAGGCTGCTATGAACATAGTGGAACACATGGCATGTCCCTATGGCATGGTAGGGCATCTTTTAGGTATATTTACAAGACTGATATAGCTGGGTCTTCAGGTAGACCTATTTCCAATTTTCTGAGGAACTACCAGATTGATTTCCAGACTGGTTGTACCAGTTTGCAATCCCACCAGCAGTGGAGGAGTGTCCCACTTTCTTCATGTCCTTGCCAACATGTGCTGTCACCTGAGGTTTTGATCTCAGTCATCCCAATTGCTATAAGGTGAAATCTTAGGCTAATTTTGATTATGCATTACTCTGATCAATAATGACATTGAACATTTCTTTAAATGCTTCTCAGTCATTTGAGATTCCTCTTTTGTGAATTCTCTACATAGTTCTATACCCCATTTTCTGATTGGATTTTTAAATTTTTTTTGGTGATTAATTTCTTGTATATATATATATATATATATATATATATATATATATATATATATATTATTAGCCCTGTATCAGATGTGGGGTTCGTGAAGATTTTTTCCCAATCTGTAGGTTGCTGATTTGTCCTATTTACTCTGTCCTTTGCCTTACAAAAGCTTTCCAGTTTCATGTTGTCCCATTTATCAATTTTTCATCTTAGAGTGCAAGTCATTGGAGTTTTCTTTAGGAAGTTTCCACCTGTGCCAAAGTGTTCAAGGATTTTTCTCACTTTCTCTTCTAGTAGATTCAGTGTATCTGGTTTTATGTTAAGATCCTTGATCCACTGGGACATGAGCTTTCTTTGTGCATGGTGACAAATATGGTTCTATTTTCATTTTTCTACATACAAACAGCCAGTTAGACCAGCATCGTTTATTGAAGGTGCTTACTTTTTTCCATTGTATAATTTTGACTTCTTTGTCAAGGATCAAATGTATGTAAGTGTGTGGCTTTATTTCTGGATCTTCAATTCTATTTCACTGATCAACCTGTCTGTCTCTATACTAATACCATGCAGTTTTTATCACTATTGCTCTGTAGTATAGCTTGAGGTCACGAATGGTGTTTCCCCAGCAGTTCTTTTATTCTTAAGAATTGTTTTTGCTATTCTGGGTTTTTACCATTCCAGGGGGCTCTTAAATCTGATCTCTCTTCTTTTCTGTCACGATAATTTTGCCCTTCTCCTGTCCTGAGTTTTCTCTCAGGAATACTCAAAAGTCCCACCTCTACCTCCAGTCCAACCATTAGCAATTGACTCTGTATTGATAAGTTAAAAAATAAAAAAACAAAAACAAACAAACACACAAAAGCCCCCAGCTCTTTGCAGACCTGCAGCAGAAGTGCAAATTCCTATGTAAGCAGAAATCAAAATCCCAAGAGTTCTTATTCTCCCTTTCTGCTTAATACATATCTCATTTAAGATACAGTTAGATATTCATTTTGCTCCTTGGCCTATTGGATTGTTGGGTGTACCTATAATATTTTTCGTTACAATATGCAAAAAGTTTCATTTCAGTGGAAACATGGGAGAATTATCAAACTTAATTTGTAAGGGAACCCCATGATAGCCTTCACCTCCACGAAATCTGCAATTACAGAATAAACCTTTTCAGAGCTCAAAGCAGAAGGTCATTGAAATGTGTATCAATCGTGTGATGTATAAATTCTAGCTTCCCAAATTCTGCAGAGTGAAACATATCCGTTTGCCAAATTTCTTTTCTTTGGCGACCCTTAGGGTTACTTCTACTGGACAATATAACTTGATTATAAAAAGAATAAAAAATTAGTAGGACCTTTTCTTTTAACAATTTCTTTACTTATTGCCAAGTAATATTAAAATTTGTCTTCAAATCATTATTGTTAACATTAATTTTTAAAAAATAAAATTCTGGGACTTATAGCACATTTCTATTAACAATTGTTCAATCTCTTCATTTCCTTGTGCCAGTGGACCAGGCAATACTATATAAGTTTGAATATGAGTGATATATAATAGATAATTTATTTCAAATAGTCTGGTCCAATTGTATAAATAATGAAGATAATTCTGAATTATCAGGAATAAGTTCAGAAGTTTCTATATGGGACAGAAGTCTCTCATATTCTGAGTAAGTAATTCTATTGATACTACCTCTGCTGACATACACCGAACTGCACGAACTTAGAACTAACTTAACTCTACTGCACTGCATGGAATCCCAAGTGACTGACTCTCTCTCTCTCTCTCTCTCTCTCTCTCTCTCTCTCTCTCTCTCTCTCTCTCTCTCTCCCTGTGCTGCTCTTAAATAGCTTCTCTTCCTTGTGCTGTTCTTTTGAGGTTTGCATTTTGTCTCTGAATAGTTCGGTCAAATCTTTGATTTTTCATTTTGTCTATTCCTCAATAGATGTCTCTTCCAAATATGGCTGCTTTCATCTACAGACTAACTTTTCTTACATTGTTAGTGATTAAAGGTATGTGCTAATGGTGTGTCTATATTCCAGCTAGAGGGAAAAAAGTTATGGTCTAAGGACTTGTCAACTATTCCAACCAGAGCCCTATTAAAATTCCAAACAAAGAATATACATGGAGAGACTAATGGCTCCAGTCGCATATGTAGCAGAGGATAGCCTTGTTGGGCATCAATGAATGGGAGGAGAGGCTCTTGGTCCTAGGAATGCTCAATGCCCCAGTGTAGAGAAATGGCAGGGCAGGGAGGCATGAGTGGGTGGATGGGTGGGGGAGCACTCTCATAGAAGCAGGAGAAGGGGGTGGGATAGGGAATTTCTGGAGGGTAAACTGAAAAAGTGGATAACATTTGAAATGTAAATAAATAAAATATTCAACTAAAAAAACCTTCTCTACAGCACTTCAGATTTCCTATTGCATTTATTTATTGCTAAGCAAAAAATAAAAGATCTGTATGACTTCACTTCTTAGCAGGCTTGAAATTAAATAGTAAATTATTGTAAATATTTATTGCCTAAGTGCTTTAAACATTGTTCTGTCTTAGATCAGTTATATTACCATATGAATTATTAAAAATAACAGTTTGACAGCTTTTGTTATAAAAATTATTTTATTTTACTTCTAGTGATAAGTTCTAATTATGTAGCTCTCGCTTTCTTAAAACTATATACACCAGGCTGTCTTCAAACTCACAGAGTCTGCCTGTGTCTGTCTTCCAAGTTCTGCCATACCCAGGCCTGTAATACATTCATTTTAGAAATGATAGAATATTGTTAGTAAAAATGAAACCTTCTAGTGTGAAAAATTCTGGAGCAAAGTAGCAGACTGTAAGTTAATATGCAAAAGTAAATGGCTTTCAGATATACCAACAAGAAACATACTGAGAAGTAAAACAGCGAGCCCGTATCATTCACAGTTGTCAAAAACAAAACAAAAGCAAGCAAACAAACAAATAAAAACAACAATATTTGGATGAAATTTACCAATGAAGTGAAAGATCTCTACCATGAAAAAAATTAAAATATAAAAGGAGAAATTTAAGAAAAACATCTGAAATTGAAGAGACCTCCCAAACTCATCTGAAATCCATATAGTGAAAATGAATTTGTTATGGGCATAAACTGACAACATGACAGCTCTAAGGTATGGTTGAGGGCAAGGTTTTTAATTGTAGATATGAGGAAGAATACATACAATTAGACATATCTGGAAAAGTCCAGAACAGTGAGAGAAAGTAGCAGACTGAGCATGATCAACAAACTGGACTTGGCCATAAGAAGAGTGTGGGCAATGCAGCATAAGAGTGTACATTGCCAAAATAGCAGCATTATAAACAAATGGAATGTGAGGTAGGGTGAGGGAGTCCATAAGCTGGAGAAATTTAGGGTAGAGGGTGGGGTGAGAAGAGCTAAGAAAAGCAAGGGTGCCATCATGGATCCTGAAACAGGTACTTGTGATACTGAGGGAGGCTGGAGGCCAGCATGTACTTTAATATACTAATAGTCATCACAAACAGACATCCATTTATCTGAAATTTCTTTTGGATCTGAGTCTAAGGAAAGCAGTCCCCAAATTCAATGCAACTCCAAACAAGATTCCAATTATATTCTTAACAGAAATAGAAGAAATTAAAATTCATACAGAATCAATAAGAATGCAAGAAAGCCAAAGCAAACCTGACTAGAAAGAATAATGCTTGAGTTATTAGCATGCCTAATAATAAGTTATTCCAGAGAGGCACATTTGAATATCATGGTAAGGCAAAAACAGATACATATATAATTAGAAGAAAACACAGTGTGATGATATAAAGCTATGCAGATACAGCTCTCAATTTTTGAAAGAAATATTTAAAATACGAACTGAAGAAAACAAAGCAACTTCAAGAAATAGTTTTAGGAAAACCTGAACATGTATTAAACAAGATATTTAACACTAACACAATAAAAATAATAAGAAAAATAACTCCAAATGGACAAAAGATTTCACAGCAGTCCTTAAGCTATTAGAGAACAGGTAAATAATCCTTAGACAAAGTCCATCCCCAGATATAGATTCATACAAGGGCTTTCTAAATAAAACCCCAGACAATCCAATCAGGAAATAGTTCCTCAACATTACAAATGAGACCTAGGGCAATTACAAGCACAGCAAAGGAAGTTGTCCACTAAGTAAAGAGTCAGCATATAGACTTGTTAGTAGATCTTCCCCAAATATTCATCTGACAGAGGATTGTTATTTTCAATGCACAAGGAAGTTTTTCTAAATATCAAGAGACCAAATAACCTAATAAAAGTGGGCTGTGAATCTGAATAGAGATTTCCCAAAAGAGGGAACAAATGATTAGGAAAGATTTTAGGAAGTGTTTAAATCCTTAACTCCCAAGAAATTTCTTTCTTTTTTTTTTTTTTTTTTTAATTAACTTGAGTTTTCTTATATACATTTGAGGTTTATTCCTTTCCCGGTTCCGGGCAAACATCCCCCTAATCCCTCCCCCTCCCCTTCTATATGGGTGTTCCCCTTCCCATCCTGCTCCCCATTACCGCCCTCCCCCCAACAATCACGTTCACTGGGGTTTAGTCTTAGCAGGACCAAGGGCTTCCCCTTCCACTGGTGCTCTTACTAGGCTGTTCATTGTTACCTTATGAGGTTGGATAAGAACCATTGAAAAAATGATAGGGTTTCTGAGCTCTGATTTTATAGGTCATTTTTATATATAGTTTTAAATATATTTTAAATAATTCTTCACTTTATAATAAACTGCTACCTATTCTTCCTGGAATACACCAACATATTGCTGGATTCCACTTAATATTTTGTTCAAATGGTAGTCCAAAAATTTGATGTTAGGAGTACACTTCCTTTGTTTTAATAGCAGAAATCTGTGAGCAGTAAGTGTATCTTCTTCAATATCTTGTTTTACAGCATTGCCTCTGTTGTATCATTTCATTCTTATTGATATATCTCACAATTCATGTCTTAAGCTTTTGGGGACAACATTTTTCATGTAAGATTTTTTTCTTTTCTTAAGCTTTATTATGGTTTTATCAGTTGTATTAGTATTTTCTAAGAATATCATGAATTATTTCTTTAGAAGTAATTATGTAGATGTTTTTTATTACATTTAATTACCTTTTAGATACTGAGATGTATGTTAAAATTTTCAGCATAATGATCGATAACTTTCTTTCTTTGAAATTTTGTCAATCATGTTACAAGTATTTTCAAACTATATCCTTTACAAGATTTTTTGGTATTTTACATATATTCATTTGAATTGATTCATCTACAAGCATATCAACTTTTAAATCTTTACTGAGATGATTTTGCCTTAAAATGAATTTCCACTAATATATTCATAAGAATTTTATTCAGCTACACTTATTTTTAACTTTTCCATCTATTCTTCATTAAGGAAACACCCTTATAGAGAACACTGATTTTTTTTTTAAGAAGTGTCAAACTCTGTATATCTAAGCCGAACAAGCTATTATCTAGAAAATTGGAAATTTGGAGAGTACTCCTGATATACTATCTTCGATTTAGTATTTAGGAAAATCTGGCCTCGGTTCAGCATATTAAATTTGAACACTGCACAGAGCTGGGGATTTTAGCCTCACCACAGTCTTAGTGCCATCTGGGGGGCTTTAGAGTTTCTAATGCCCAGGCCATACCCTACACAAATTGGAGCCTGAGGGTTGGAGGCTCAGGGATTTGTATTTTTAAAGCTCCCTAGGTGCTTCTTTTGTGCAGTCAATGATGTGAGGCAGAGGCTCAGGTTGGGGGTGGGAAGGATAAGGACAATGCTAGATTAAAAGAAATGAAAGTGTGTGTTTGTGTGTGTGTGTGGGGGTTCTTCATTGATAAACTTTGATCTAACACTAAGTGATATTTTTTGATATATTGTGAATTGATTTTTCTTTTCATTTTAAAAATATATTCAGAATGTATGCATTAAAAATCATTCCATATGCAGATGCAGTGAGGGGAGTTGCATTTAATGGTGCCTAAACTCATTCTAGTTTTAAAATTCTCTCAGTTAGGTAACTACAATTTGTTAATTGGGAGATAATTAGCAACACACAATGGATAGGTAGTAATTGTCTATGTAGGCCTAATGTGTCAATGAGTACTAAGGAAACTTGCTGACTATAGTTTTTAAGAAACTGAAAGCAGAGAGTGTGTACAATTACAATCTTAGTCTTGGAAACTGAATTAGGAAGATTTAAATATTTGAAGCCAGCCTGAGCTACATAATGAGACAGTCTAAACCAGGAAAGTAAAATGAAAGAACAGAAGATGGAAAGGAGAAAGGAAGGAAGAGGAGGAAGGAAAGACGGAAAGAAGCGAAAAAGATAAATCAAATGAAGGAAGCAAAGGAGGAATGAAAAAAGAAAATAAAAGAAATTAGGCAATATTTAATAAATAAATGTATCAGAAATGAAAATACTCATCAAAATTTGTTTATAGCAATATCATTAGGTAAATCAGTGTTCTTATTTCATTATATACTGGTCAACTTGAGAAAAAGAAAAGGAAGATAAGTAGATGATAGAGTTATAGAAAAAATTATAACCACTTTTATTTGTTCACAGAAATATATAAATCTGAACATTGCTTTTCCAATTTTAAATACCAAACATTCCAAACCTTCAAATGTTCTGACCTTGAGATTTTCTTTAGTAGGACCAGAGATATTGCTGCTCTTTGGGCTAAAATGCTGTTGTGAATGGGAGCCATGCCTGTAGCAGGAAAATTTTAAATTTTATTTACTCTTTTTATCCATTTCTTTTTATTGTCTATTTTATGAATTTGCGTTTCAAATGTTATCCTCTTTCCCTGTCTCCTATGCTTTCTTCCCGCTCATCCTGCTTCTTCGAAAATGCTCCCACTCCTACCCACCCAGCCCCATCTCAACACCCTGGCATTGCCCTACACTGGAGAAACAAGAACAAGCCTTCACAGACCAAGAGCTTCTCATATTGCTGCCAGACAATGCCATCCTCTGCTACATAAAGAGCTGTAGCCATGGGTCCCTCCTTGGTTAGTGGTTTAGTCCCCAGGAGCTCTGGGGGGAGGGGAATCTAGTTGGTTGATATTGTTGTTTTTCCTACGGGGTTGCAAACCTCTTCAGCTCCTTCAGTCCTTTCTTTAACTCCTCCATTTGGGTTCCCTGCTCAGTCTGATGGTTACCTGCAAGTATCATGATCTGTACCAGTAAGCCTCTAGCAGAGCCACTCAGGAGACATCCATATCAGGCTCATGTCAGCAAGCAGTTCTCATCAGCAATAGTGACTGGGTTTGGTGGCTACATGTGGAGGGGATGGATCACAAGGTGGGCAGTTTCTTTATTGTCTTTCATTCTATCTCTGCTCCACTCTTTGTCCCTGTATTTTCTCCTGCGAGTATTTTGTTTCCCCTTCTAAGAAAGGCTGAAGCATGCACATTTAGATCTTCCTTCTTCTTTATCTTCATATGGTCTATGAATTGTGTCCCAGGTATTCCAAGCTTTAGGGTTAATATCCACTTATCAGTGAGTACACACCATGTGTTCTTTTGTAACAAGGTTACCTCACTCAGGATGGTATTTTCTAGTTCCATCCATTCACCTAAGAATTTATGTAGTCATTGTTTTTAATAGGGGAATAGTACTCCATTCTGTAAATATATAACATTTTCTGTACCCATTCCTCTGTTGAAGGACATCTGGGTTCTTTCCAACTTCTGGATATTATAAATAAGGTTGCTATGAACATAGTACAGAACGTGTCCTTGTTACATGTTGGAGCATCCTTGGTTATAAACCCCGGAGTGGAATACCTGGGTCCCCAAGTAGCATTATGTCCAATTTTCTTAAGAATGAACCTAGTGATTTCAGAGTGGTTGTACCAGCTTGCAATCCTACCAACAATGCATGAGTGACTCTCTTTTTTCACATCATTGCCAACATCTGCTGTCACCTGAGTTTTCGATCTTAGCCATTCTAACTGGTGTGATGTGGAATCTCAGGATTGTTTGGATTTCCATATTCCTGATGACTAAGGATGTTGAATATTTTTTAGGTGTTTTGCAGACATTTGATATTCCTAAATTGAGAATGCTTTGTTTAGTTTTATAGCCCATTTTTAATAGAATTATTTGGTTCTCTAAGTGTAACTTCTTTAGTTTTTAGTATATATTAGATATTAGCCTTCTATCTGATGTACGATTGATAAAGATCTTTCCTCAATTTGTTGGTTGCTGTTTTGTCCTATTGACAGTGTCCCTTGCCTTATAGAAGCTCTGTGATTCTATGAGGTACAATTTGTCTATTCTTGAGCTTAGAGCATAAACCATTGGTGTTCTGTTCAGGAAAATTTTCTCCTGTGCCTATGTGATCAAGGTTGTTCACCACTTTCTCTTCTATTAGTTTCAGGGTATCTGGTTGTATGTGGAGATCTTGATCAACTTGGACTTGAGCTTTGTACAAGGAGATAAGAACGGGGAGATTTGCATTCTTCTACATGCTCACCTCCAATTGAACTAGCACATTTTGTTGAAAATGCTATCTTTTTCCCACTCGATGGTTTTAGCTCCTTTGTCAAAGATCAATTTACCATAGGTGTGTGGGTTCATTTCTGGGTCTTCAATTTTATTTCATCGATCTACATGTTTGTTCCTGTACCAAAACTGTGCAATTTTTATCATGATTGTTCTGTAACACAGCTTGAGGTCAGAGATGGTGATTCCCCCAGATGTTCTGTTATTGTTGAGAATAGTTTTCACTATCCTGGGTGTTTTGTTATTCCAAATGTATTTGAGAATTGCTCTTTCTACCTCTGTGAAGAATTTGGGATTTTGGTGGGGATTGCATTGAGTTTGTAGATTGCTTTTGGCATGATGTCAATCATTACTATAGTAATCCTGACAATCCATAAGCATGGGAGAATGTTCTATTTTCTGAGATTTTCTTCGATTTCTTTCCTCAGAGAGTTGAAGTTCTTGACGTATAGATCTTTCACTTTCTTGGTTAGAGACATACCAAAATATTTTACTATTTGTTGACTATTATGAAGGGTGTCATATGACTAATTTTTTTCTTCCCCTGGTTATCCTTTGAAAGAGGAAGGTTACTGATCTGTTGAATTTTATATCCAGACTCTGAGTTGAAATTGACTATCAGGTTTAGGTGTTCTTTCGTGGAATATTGGGGATAACTTAAATATACTATCATATCATCTGCAAATAGTGATGTTTTGACTTCTTCTTTTCCAACTCGTTTCCCTTTTACCTTTTTCTGTTGTCTAATTGCTCTGACTAGTACTTCAAGTACTCTTTTGAAAAGGTATGTTGATAGTGGAAGTCATGTCTAGTCCCTGATTTTAGTGGGATTGCTTCATGTTTTTGTCCATTTAGTTTGATGTTGGCTACTTGTGTGCTGTATCTTGCTTTTACTATGATCAGGTATGAACCTTGAATTGCTGTTCTTTCCAAGACTTTTACAATGAGTGGTGTTGAATTTTTTCAAAAGCTTTCTCATCTTCTAATGAGTGATCATGTGTTTCTTTTTTCCTTGAGTTTGTTTTATTCTGGATTATATTGATTTTTTTCCATATATCAAACCATTTCTGCATCCCTGTGATAAAGCTTACTTGATTGTGGTGAATGATCATTTTGATGTGTTCTTAGACTCAGTTTGACAGAATTTTATTGAGTATTTTTGCATCAATATTCACAAGGGAAATTGGTGTGAAGTTCTCTTTATTGGTATGGTCTTTGTGTGGTTTAGAATAAGCATAATTGTAGTTTCAAAAAAGAATTGCATTGTGTTCCTTACTTTTTTTATTTTGTGGAATAGTTTGAAGAGTGTTGGCATTAATCCTCTGTGAAGGTCTGATAGAATTATGCAATTATGTTTTAAACCCATCTGGTCCTTTTTTTTTTTTTTTTTTTTTTTTTTTTGTTGGGAGACTTTTAATGACTGCTTCTCTTTCTTTAGGGGTTATGGGATTATTTAGACAGTTTATTTGATCCCGATTAAACTTTCATACCTGGTATCTGTCTTGAAAATTGTCCATTTCATCCAGATTTTCCTGTTTTGTTGATTATTGGCTTTTCTAATAAGATCTCATAAATTTTTGAATTTCTTCAGTTTCTGTTGTTATGTCTCCTTTTTCATTCTTGATTTTGTTAATTAAAATACTGTGTCTGTGCCCTTTGTTTATTTCGCTATGGGTTTATCTATCTTGTTGATTTTCGCAAAGAAACAGCCTCTGGTTTTGTTGATTCTTTTTACAGTTATTTTTTTTCCTACTTTGTTGATTTCAGTGTTGATCATTTCCTGCTGTCTACTCCTCTTGTATGTACTTGCTTCTTTTTTTTCTAGAGCTTTCTGTTGTGTTGTCAAGGTGTTAGTGGATGCTCTCTGCATTTTTTTTTTTTGAGACACTCAGAAACTATGAGTTTTCCTCTTAGCACTGGTTTCATCGTAACCCATAAGTTTGTGTATGTTGGGCCTTCATTTTCATTAAATTCTAAAAAGTCTTTCACTTCTTTCTGTATTTTTTCCTTGACCAAGTTTTTGTTGAGTATTGTTCCCCTTCCATGTGTATGTGGGCTTTCTTTCTTTTTTTTTTTTTTTTTTTTTTTCTTTTTTTTTTTTTTTTTTTTTTTTTTTTGCTGTTATTGAAGACCAGCCTTATTCCTTGATGATCTGATAGGTTGCATGGGATTATTTCAATCCTCTTTTGTTTGTTGAGTCCTATTTTGTGACTGATTATATGGTCAACTTAGGATAAGAGAGCATGAAGTGCTGAGAAGAAAGTATGTTCTTTTGTTTTAGAATGAAATGTTCTATAAATATCCATTAAATCCATTTGTTTCATAACTTCTGTCAGTTTCACTGTGTCTATGTTTATTTTCTCTTTCCATAATCTGGCCATTGCTGAGAGTGGGGTGTATTGTTAGAGGTGGAATTATTTTTGTGTGGCTATCATTTTTTGGTTAGTTGAAAGAAATTTAATTTCTTGCTTTTTCTAAGGTGTATTTCCCTTTTTGTGTTGGAGTTTTCCATCTATTTTCCTTTTTCTAGGACTTGATTTGTGGAACGATATTGTGTAAATTTATTTCTGTCATGAAATATCTTGTCATGGTTTCTTCTTCTATGGTAAATGAGAACTTTGCTGGGTGAAATATCCTGGGTTTGCATTTATGTTCTTTAAGCATCTGTATAACATCTGCCTATGATCTTCTAGTTTTCATAGTCTTTTTTGAGAAGCTTGGTGTAAAGTCTGCCTTTATATGTTACTTGATATTTTTCCCTTATGGCTTTTACTATTCTCTCTTTGTTTTGTGCATTTGATATTTTAACTATTATGAACAGGAGGAATTTATTTTCTGGTCCAGTCTATTTGGAGTTCTGTAGGCTTCTTGTTTGTTTATAGGCATCTCTTTTTTTAGGTTAAGGTAGTTTTCTTCTATAATTTCGTTGAAGATATTTATTGGCCCTTTTAGTTGCAAATCTTTGCTCTCTTCTATACCTATTAGCCTTGAGTTTAATCTTATCATTTGGGCCCTGAATTTCCTGGAAGTTTTAGATTGGGACCTTTTTGCATTTTGCATTTTCTTTTACTATTGAGTCAATGTTTTTTATGGCATCCTCTGCCCCTGATATTCACTCTTTACTCTCTTGTACCCAGTTGGTTACACCTGCATCTACCACTCCTGATCTCTTTCCTAGGTTTTCTATCTACAGGATAGTCTCTCTTTGTGATTTATTTATTGTTGAGATTTTCATATTCAGATCCTAGATGGTTTGTTCAATTCCTTCTCCTGTTTGGTTGTGTTTTCCTGTAACTCTTTATGGAATTTTTGTGTTTCCTCTTTAAGGGCTTCTTTCTACTTGTTTACTTGTATTGTCCTGTATTTCTTTTCAGGAGTTATTTTTGTCCTCCTTAAAGTTCTCTATCATCATCATGAGTTGTGATTTTAAATCCAAATCTTGCTTCTCTGGTGTATTGGAGTATCCAGAACTTGCTGTGGTGGGAAAACTGGGTTCTGGTGATGCCAAATGGCCTTGGTTTCTGTTGCTTGTGTTCTTGTGCTTGCCTCTCACTCTCTAATTACCTCTGGTGTTAGTTGGTCTTGCTGTTTCTGACTGGAGCTTTTCTCTCCTGTGGGTCCCTGAGTCTGAGATCCTCGGAATGAGAGCACTCTTCTGAGTCCTGTTCTCTCTGGGTAGGATTTGGGTTTGGAGGATTGTGCCTTAGTTCTGGGAGCAGATGGAGACTGAAAGGATTCTTTCCCAGGCTGCTCTATGAGTCATGTGCTCTATGAGTTCCTGGTAGGTCCCTCTTTGGAATGTGGTGCCTCACCTATGGACACAGGAGTGAGACCACCCCCACCAGACTCTAATGTCCTGGGGCCTCTTGTCTCTTGATGATTAGGTGCATCTTGTCTGACTGAACCCATACCTAGAAGTCCTTTGCTGTATATGTGTTGAAGGCGTCATATCAGCTGGTGTATGTGGCCAGGTTGGTGAACTCATGTCTGAGAGATCCTGGGGGTCCAAGTTAATTGAGACTGCAGTCCTCCTACAGGGTCACGCTCCTCCTCAGCTTCTTCCAGCTTTTCCTTAATTCAACCACAGGAGCCAGCAGCTTCTGTTCATAGATAGGGTGTAAAATTCTGCATCTGACTCCTTCATTTGCTTATGTGGTCTTGTGGAGGGCAGTCATGATAGGTCTCTTTTTGTGAGCACTCCATAACATAGGTGATAGTTTCAAGCCTTGGGGAATCAGAGCCAGCATCTTGCTAACTCTATCCTGTTCAAGCAACTTCCTTAATTATTATGCTAACTGTTCATCACGAATGTAAGAAAATCAGTGCATTTGAGAAACATGAAGCATGGAACATATAGAAGAGCTCTAGAGATAAGCTTTGTAACGTTGTAGTCAGAAAGCCAAGGTTATTGGAAGAGGAAATTGGTTTGTCTCTTTAAAGGCTCGTAGAACTTAGAAACTCGGAAGTGTAGGAGTCGCCAGAGCTCTAATCTTCAGAGCTGACTTTAGTTATAAACATAAAACTCCGCATGCTTCGCACTTGTGATTTTCATCTACTTGTGTGAAACTAATACTTCACGGAGGAGTGTTAGCAGGAACTGAGCTATAAAGGCTGCACCAGATTCTATCTGGAAATGACGTGTGACATAATTGAGTAAAACAAAAGGGAACTGAAGTTCTGAGATGAATATAAAAGATAAGATACAGAGTCAAAAGAAAGAAGAAAAGAGCCACTCTTTCTTATTTCATGGATTCTATAGACCTGAAGGGAGATGTTTTAGAAATACTGTTCATAATAGAACAGTTAGAAAAAGATTTCTCAAAAACAAGATGAAGGAAGAGGCCAGCAAGGGAGCGTGCAGTAAGGAGCCTAAAGTAAGGAGCATGGGGATTGTTTCACCAAACACTGCTGTTGACAGTAAATAAATATTGTATGCCATCTCCCCATATCGTGTTATGGAAATCAGTGTGAACATATGTATAAAGTACAAGAGGCTGTGGAATATAAGGATCTCTGTTGATGAACTTCTGCTGTATCTGCTATAAGGAGAATTTTGCTGTTGAGTAAGTTATACAACATTGATCCACTATTTAGCTCTGTACTTACATATGCTGGGAAAGCAGTTGATAGTGTGACAAATGGACTAGTGACTGTGGTTAATACTTACCAACAACGTAAGCATTGCGTGCAAATTCATGAACCATCTATGGCAAACAAAACACATATGGTCAGAGCAGAGTAGGTTGGCTGGATTAGAATGCATTGACTTTGAAGTTTTTGATAAATGTAAAGAGGAAAATAAAATGTTGTATATATCTGCACATATGAAGAATTATAGAAAACTAGAATTGGAAATCAAATTAATTAAATACAGTGAAATATCCTACATTGTATATGAGTAACTATTTGTCAAGAATTGCCTAATGGAGATTAGATATTTGGGGCTAGAGCATAAGAAAGCTGATTTCTATTTTGCTGCTAATCATGCAGACACTGATTGCATTGGCAGTGATTCAAATGGCAGGTCTGTAGTTGAACATACCAAGATCCTATCACACCAGTAAGAGACAGAATGCTGAATGAATGTTTGAGTCCAAACCACATATTAGTCACTTGCCTTCTTGTAACAAAATACTCAATAAAAAACAATTTAAAGGAGGAAGGATTTTTTTCTTGGTATTGTTCTCTGTTGTTGTGATACAATGCATTATAAAAAGGCTTAAAACATCAAAGGTTTTTCACTTTCAAGATACCAAAGCTTGGGAATATTGCAATAGGAGCTTGAAGGGGCTAGTCATATCAAAATCACACTGGCTGGGTCTTCCCACAATTAATATAATTAAGGTATTTCTCCCCAGTCATACCCACACCTAATCGAGACAATTCCCCAATTAAGCCGCTTTTCCAGGATGTGTCTAGATTGTAACAAGTTACCTGTTAAACTGATCATTCCAGGTTTATTCTTGTTCACAGTTTGAGGGCATTGTCCATCATGGTGGGTAAGTCATGGTAATATGCGTTTAAAGTATTGGTCTTATACCATCCATAACAAGAAGCGGAGATAGATGAATGCTAGTGTTCTGCTTGCTTTCTCCTTTTGGTTCAGTTTAGAACATCATTTCCAGGGTTGGTCTTCCTACCTCAACTGGTCTAATTTTTATATTTCTTCTACCTAAGTGCTCAGAGACTAACCTAAACTAGATAGCATATCAATGTCATGTCTAGAGACTTCCAGATAATCAAAATCTTATTGTGTTAAATATCACACCACTCTGCAAAAATGTAGTGACATTAGGAAAGCAGGAGTTTGTGATAAACTTATTAGGGATACTTTACAAAATCAAAGTTCTGTGGAAGAGTAAGGACTGTCACCACAGGAAATATCACTTAAAGAAGATATCAGAATTCCATGTACTCACCATAACCCATTAATTATCAAATGTAAGTTCTTTATTTTGAGGTCAATGTAGCATGTTTCAGAAAGTACTTTATGTAAATTATTTATAGATTATTTATATATCTATATATTGCAATCACTATATTATAAGGGGCAATGAAAAGAGGAACTTTCTCATCTTCTTCAACACAATATTATTCAGAAAGCTCAGGTAGATAATAGCGTTGTCTGAAATATAAGATGGAGTTGCTAAGTCAAGAATTGGTCAAATTTAAGCAATAGAATCAGAGACACCATAAGCCTTTTAGAAGACTCAACAAAGCACTACTGTACTTCCTGGTTTTAGGTCAACCTAATACAAGGTAAGGCCATCCTAGAAGAGAAATCTTTATTTGCAAAATTGCCTTCATAAGTTCTGGTTGGAGGCAAACCTTTCTGGGCATTTTATTAATTAGTAGTTGATATGGGAAGGCCCAGACAATTGTGGTTGGGCCATTTCTAGGCTGGTGGTTATGGATTATATAAAAAGAATGCTGAGGAAGCCATGTGGATTAAGATAGGCCCTCTACATGTACTCTTGCTTGAAGTTCCTGTCCTGTTTGAGTTTTGTTTTGATTTCCTTCAGTGCTGAACAGCAATATGCAAGAATAAGACAAATGAGCCACTCCTTTCCCAGAATGCTTTGGTTGTGTTATTTCTTCTCAGCAATGGTAGCCCAAAGACAATTATTTCTTCAGAATGAACTATATTTATTTTATCTTTACCTTAAAATAGGTGAATGTCTGGTGTATTGTTCATTCCACTGTTAGATCAATTAGAAGTGAATGCAAGGAAAAATAGACCAGGTTTGCCCAGGCTAAATGCATGATTTATCCAGGTGGTACTATATTGGTTTCACAGATGGGTGGATATCTGTGCTATTAAACTGTGTTTGGGAATGTTTCTGGGAATGTTTTCTTGATTGATGATTAGTGCATGTAGGAGAGCTAAGATCACTGTGGGAAGTGCTAGTCCTGAGCACATAATCTTAGGATTAGAAAAAAGAATCAAAATGAGCAAGTGTTGGAAAATGAGCTAGTAGTCAACATTCCTTTTTGGGCTAACTTTGTTTATGCCTCCAGGTTATTCCTTTTAGTTTTTGTGATGGCTATCATTGATATATTCTGTATTCTGTAAAATGATATACAACTTTTCCTTCCCTAAGTTGATATTAGTCATGCTATTTTATCATAGTCACAGAAAAAAGAAAAAGTAACAAAAGAAAACTAACCTATGAAATTATGAGAACATGAATAAAATTATGAAATAATTCTGAACATAACTCAAGATAAAACAAATAAGTAAAATTCAGAGACACTGAGTTATCTCTATGTTAACAAAGAAGACATGAGACCTCCTTCTATTTAAATCCTAGATATTTCTTTTATTTTTCTGATTACAATATAATTTCATTGTTTTTCTTTCCTTTTCCTCTCTCCAAATTATCTCATATACTCCTGTTCTGTTTCAAATTTGTTAAATTTTTAATTGGATAGGAATAAGCATTATTTCATACCTATCTCTAGCAAAATTGGATGTCAGGAGCCAGTATGATTTAATCAGACATGCAGAGCATAAGGAAGATAAATCTGGGTTTAGAAAATGATGTTCCTACTAATACATCAAAATAGAGCCAGCAGAGAGGAAAGCAGCATTAATAGGAGACATTTGGATGAGAGGTGACAAAAAATAATGGAGATGATAAGAAATGAAAGTTCTAAACATGGCCTTATTATTTGAAAGTTACTTATTGATATCATAGTAATATGGAGAGAGTAAACATGTGAAATTCCAATATATAAAATTTTAGGAAAAAAAGTGGGGACCCTTTCAAGACAGTATATGTATCTATAGAAATTTGCTAAACATGTCTGCAATTATCTCCATAATGAGTGTCTTTCTAGAATTTTCCAAGAATGATTCTAGTTATTTCTTCTGTTACGTTATTCCAGTAGTCTAGTAGAGTCATGTATGATGACAGATTCTTCTTTGTATACCAAAATGCCAAATTTCATATAATGATTTACTTAAAACATAGATCTTTGTCAATATGAAAGAGGACCAAATATAATTTGTTGATTAGCATTTGGTTGTCATTTCTTAATTCCCTATAAACATTTCTAACCTCTTAAGACCTATGATAGGATTATTTTTGTGGATTATGATTTCATGATATTTTGTTCTGCTTTTTCTTTTTTTTTCACAGTTCATGAGTTTATGTTTAGAAACAATTCTCTATGAGGAAGCATATAATCTTATATTATAACTTTTTACTACAAGAACTATGAAATATAAATAAAATAAAAAGCCATTTAATAATTTCCCACAGATGATGTTAACTATCTCCAATATTGATTGCCAAATCAGTTATGCTTATTTATTCATCACCTATTCTCTTGTACACATAATTTAAATCATATGCTGTGCCATTTTATTATGTCACCTTTAAATATTTGAACATGCATTATTAAAATTAAGAACTTCTGTGGTGGTGTCCGAACACATTATTGTCATCATAGTGTTTATCCAGGGAAGGCAAGAAGGACATTCAGTTCACCATGACCCAGTAGCCAGTGTTGGTTCAAACTTCGAGACACTTACACTGGACAGCTTATTTGAAACATGTAAGCATAGCACAATTTGGTAAAAGTTTCTAGTGATAAATAGCTCAGTTTCGTGTGCACAGCAAAGGTTAAGGAATCATTACATTGAAATTCTGGTGAAGTACAAGAGGCATTTTCCATAAAGATACGTTCTATAGATTAACTAAGGTAGCAGGATAAAGGTAAGCAATTCTCATAATAAAAGCCTAGGGGCGTTTAGAACTATAGAGTGATTGAGATAAATTGAATAAAGATCTTGGGGAGTGGGCGTGCCCTGGCCAGCCATACAGATAATTCTGAGGTCACCAGGGAATTAAACATCTCTCCTTCCACTCTTCTGGGCGTCAAAAATTTATACATACTTCTATGTCTCTCACTCTCATAATAGACTATTCTGTGATTTAATATTTCTATTTCTCCTGGTGTTTATCTGTGAGAACAAGTACCTATATACTTCCAACAGACTTCTGTTTCAAGATGTGCACTATACTATTGTGACTAAAGCTTACCAGTCATTATTTCTAGATAATAAATAAATAAATAAATAATCTCAGTCACCAGTGCTAAAATTTCCAAAGTTGCTTCACTAATATTCCATTCATGACAGTTTTTTCCTTCTAATTAAAAGACGCATGGCTTAGCATGGTGTTGCATGCATTTTGTCCTAGCCCTCACAAGAGTCAGGTAAATTTTTGAGTTTCTGGCCAGCCTGGTCTATTGAATGAGTTCCAGGATAGCCAGAGCTAAACAGAAAGACCCTGTCTAAAAGAACCAGATTAAAAAATATCTTTCATGTAAGATACTGTTAATGAAATGTATTTCAATATATGAATACTTCCATATTATCTGTTTGTGCTTTGCAATGCATTAGGCTAGTTACCTTACATTAATCCACTATTACAGGTTTTAATGCTTTTTATTTTGAAGGTTGTTGACTTTTTCTTGCAGACTTATATAGATATAGCAGCCTATTAGACTAGACTCTACAGATTTGATCAGTATTGCTCAGTGTGGGTCTTGCTAGTTTCATACTTTTTTTTTTTAAATCAGGAATTGTGAGCATTCTAGTTTCTCTCTAACACTGAGCTAGAATCTATTTAGAGACAGACACTTATCAATTTCTAGTGATGTGCTCAACATTATGAAAAACTTTAGATTATTTTGCAATATTTATCATTCTTTCTTAGCTGAAAAATGAAGAATATGAAACTTTGCTCCCTTCTCTTGGGTAAACACCTCAATCATTTACTGCAATGAAAGCAGAATCTGTGCCTGGATTTTTTTTAATTTTTATCAAACTTCTAAATACTTGACAGTTTTGAGCATCCCACAAATAATCAGTATTTTCCTCTTGTTGAACAATTTTTGTTTGTGGTGAGCCATTTTTATATAATTGCCATATATTTCGCTATCAGAAACACCTTTGTTTGATTCCTAAATCTTTTGGTTAAACCCAACTATTTGTTTTGCTGGAAACAGTAAAAACGTATGTAGTTCAGTCTCAACTTAAATATCTGTTTGGAACCAGAACAGGAATCTTGTACTTTTCCAGGATTTAAACTTGCTATCACTTTCAGTTTTTATATTTTTACTTGGGTTGACAGAAGTATACTAAGTATAGAATTTATCGTTTTTATTCTTTTTTTTTTTTTGCTATGCTAGGAGTCTGACTTGGGAATTCATACACAGTAGACAAGGATTCTGCCACTGAGCTACATGACAGCCCACCTGCCAGTCAGTATAAAAGATTAATTTTCTTCTCTATGCAGGATACATTAATTTTAGTGTTTATCTACTGTATTCTTTAAAACATTTTGGGATTGAAATTTTCTGAAACATGTATTTATATGAATGATTATTTTATATTTATAAAATGCTAGAAAGTTAAAACAATAGCAATTATTACTTATTACTTATTAGGAACTCAAATACATTCATATGCATGTGTATATCACACCGTGACGCTTACAACCCCTAAATAATGTAGGTCGACGTTCTTTTAGGCAAACTATTGACCTTGAAGAACCAATGCATTTGCTTTGACAGGCATGTAGAACTATGAGCCTTAATTCCCTACATTCTCATGCTAAGGAAGTCCTCTCATATCATATTCTTGCATTACATCTAATGGTAATTTCCCACGGGAATGTTTATGGACATTTGCAGCATTTGTTTTGAGAACCTTGTTTAATTTAGCTAATGTAATATGTTCTGTGTATGATAAAGTATAGATTCTATTTATATGTAGATGTGTTTAAAGTAACACACAGGACACCGCTTTATAAAAAGAAAACTCCTATGATTTGTTCATTCATTGCTTATTGTTTCATTTCGTTTTTGTAATTTTTGTTTTATCGTTTTTTATTCTTTGTGAGAGTTTGGTATATTATATTATATTATATTATATTATAGTGCATTATATTATTTCTTACAAGCCTGTTTTGTTTTTTAATGAGAGATAAAGGAGGATATAGATCCAGCTTGGAATAGAAGCAGGCAGGAACTGTAAGGAGCAGAAAGATCGGGAACTATAATTTGGGTATATTATATAAGCAAAAAATATTATTATTAGAGGAAAAAGTAAATACAAAAAGTCTTTACTATAAAATATAAAGTTATGGCAGGCTGTGGTGGTACTTGTATTTAATCCCAGCACTTGGGAGTCAGAGGCAGTCTGAACTCTGAGTTTAATGTAAGCTGGTCAACAAAGCAAGCTCCAGGATATCCAGGACAATACAGAGAAACCCTGTCTTGACAAAAAGAAAACAAACAAACAAACAAACAAACAAACAGAAGAACTGCAGGGACAAAAACAGAGAAGAGACTGAAGGAAAGGCTTTCCAATGAGCAGCCCAAATTGGGACCATTTCATGGGGTGGTAGGCACCAATGTCTGATACTATTGCTGATGCTATGATGTGCATTCAGACAGGAGCCTGAAATAGCTGTCCTCCGAGAGGCTCTGCCAGCAACTGACTGAGACAGATGCAGATATTTACACTCAATGACTGGACTGAAGTCAGGACCCCTATGCTTCAATTAGGAGAAAGATTGAAGAAGCTGAGGGAGAAAGGAAACAGATAGTAAGACTAGTGGTCCTTTCTATCCGGAACCCCAAGGAGCTCCCAGAGACTGAGCCACCAACCGGGACGCATGTACGTGCAGATCAGAGGCCCCTGGCACATGTATAGTACAGGACTGCCTGGTCTGGACTCAGTGGTAGAAGAGGAGCCTAATACACCAGGAAAGCTTGAGGCGCCAGGGATGGGGGAGGCCTAAAGAGGGGGAAAGGTCCCACTTGGAGGCAAGGGAGAGAAGGAATAGGATGAGGAACTGTAGGAGGGGCACTGGGAGGGGGCAAAGGCTAGAAGGTAAATAAAATAATTTTTTTAAAAGGTAGGGAAGATAAAAATTATGATACTTTAATAACAAAATAAATATGAAAAGGAGTGGCACAGTATTTGTACATTTCAACCTTAGAGAAACCATATATTTTAATAAGTGCAAAGATTGACCATTAATCGATTTTCATTCATATGAAGTTGAAAATAAATATATATCATATATGATTGGAAATTAGTTAATGGATACATAAACCTTCTATATTTAAAGAAATATCTAGAGAATCATCTTGAAAATGAGCAAAGGCATATTTGGTGAATAATAAATAAGAATAACCAATAAATCCAAGAAGATATATTCAATAGTATTCAAAATCAGGTAAATTAGGAGTAAAACAAAGGGGTTAAGAAGCAGTGGCTCAGTGCGTGTTGTCCTTGTGGAGATTCCGTGTCTGACAGACAGCACACGCACGGTGGCTTACAGTCATCTCTATCTCCAGTTCCAGGGATTGATGCCCCACTTTAACTTCTGTGAGTACAGACATTGGATGAATTCTGTTGTTTGGTATAATAATTATATCTCAATAAACCTGGGAAAAAGCAGAAAGGAAAAAAATTTAGAACATAGTTATCTTATGTGTTTTGGATTAAAAAATGGGAAAACAGGGATTGGAATGTTTTCTCTTTGGGAGGAAAGTTGAGGCCACACCCTGGTTATTTTTGTTTGTTGTTTTTTTGTTTTGTTTTGTTTTGTGTGTTTGTTTCTTTGGTCTTTATAACTTTGTTTAATCTTTTCCTTAAGAACTCTACTTATCTGTTGGTTGCCATTTTGTCCTATTGACAGTGTCCTTTGCCTTACAGAAGCTTTGCAATTTTATGAGGTCCCATTTATCAATTCATGATCATAGAGCATAAGTAATTGGTGTTCTGTACAGGAAAATTTCCCCTGTGCCTATGTGTATCTGATTTTATGTGGAGGTCTTTGATCCACTTGCACTTGAGCTTTGTATAAGGAGATAAGAATGGGTCGATTTGCATTCTTTTACATTCTGACCTCCAGTTGAATCAGCACCATTTGTTGAAAATGCAGTCCTTTTTCCACTGGATAGTTTTAGCTGCTTTGTCAAAGATCAAAGACCATAGGTGTGTGGGTTCATTTCTTAGTCTTCAATTCTATTCCATTGATCAGCCTGCATGTCTCTGTATCAATACCATACAGTTTTTATCAGGATTGCTCTGGTTGTATGGCTTGAGGTCAGGAATGGTGATTCTCCCAGAAATGCTTTTATTGTTGATAATATTTTTTGCTATCCTAGGTTTTTTTGTTATACCATATGAATTTGTAAATGGCTCTTTTTAATCCTGTGATAAATTGAGTTGGAATTTTGATAGGAATTGCATTGAATCTACAGATCGCTTCTGGAAACATGGCCCTTTTAGCAATATTAATCCTGTCAGTCAATGAGCATGGGAGATCTTTGTATCTTCTAAGATCTTCGATTTAATTTTTCAGAGACTTGATGTTCTTGTCATACAAATATTTTACTTGCTTGGTTAGAGTCCCACCAAGGTATTTTATATTATTTGTGACTATTGTGAAGGATGTCATTTCCCTAATTTTTTTCTCAGTCTGTTTATCTTTTGAATAGAGGAAGACTATTAATTTGTTTGAATGAACCTTGTACTCAGTCACTTTGCTGAAGCTGTTTATCAGCTGGAAGAAGTTAATTGGTAGGATTTTGGGAGTCACTTATATCATCTGCAAATAGTGATACTTTGACATCTTTCTTTCCAATTTGTATCCGTTTGACCCCCTCTTGTTGTCTGATTGCTCTGGCTAGGACTTTGAGTACAATATTGAGTAGATAGTAAGGGAGTGGACAGCCTTATATAGTCCCTGATGTTAGTAGGATTGCTTCAAGTTTCTCTCCATTTAATTTGATAGTGGGTACTGGTTTGCTATATATTGCTTTTACTTTGTTTATTTATAGGCCTTTAATTCCTGTTCTTTCCAAGATTTTTCACGTGAAGGACTGTTGAATTTTTTCAAATGCTTTCTCAGCATCTAATGAGATGATCATGTTTCTTTTTTTTTTTTCCTTTGAGTTTGTTTACATAGTGGATTACATTGATGGATTTCCATATATTAAACCATCCCTGCATCCCTGAATTGAAGCCTACCTGATCATGGTGAATGATCATTTTGATGTGTTCTTGGATTCATTTAGCCAGAAATTTATTGAGTGTTTTTGCATCAATATTCATCAGGGAAATTGGTGTGACATTCTCTTTCTTTGTAGGGGCTTTGTGTGAAATGTATAAATGTAATTGTGGCTTCAAAGAGCGAATTGGGTAGTTTTCCTTCTGATTCTCATTGGTGGAATAGTTTGAAGAGTAACTTACATATTGGGAAAAGAGCTTGACTAATCCTGCATCCCACAGAGGGCTAATATCTAATCTATACAACAAACTCAAGAAGTTAGACTCCAAAGAACCAAGTAACCCTATTGAAAACAAATGAGGTACTGAGATAAACAGAGAATTCTCAACTGAGGAATTCAAATGACTGTGAAGCACCTAAAGAAATGTTTAACATCCTTAGTCATCAGGGAAATGCAAATCAAAACAACCCTGAGATTCCATCTCACACCAGTCAGAAGGGCTAAGATCAAAAACTCAGGTGACAGCAGATGCTGGCAAGAATGTGGAGAAAGGGGAACACTCCTCCATTTTTGGTGGAATTGCAAGCTGGTACAACCACTCTGTAAATCAGTCTGTTACTTCCTTATAAAATTGGACATAGTGCTATCCGAGGACCCTGCTATACTACTCCTGGGCATGTAACAAAAGACACTCCAATATGTAGCAACGTCACATGATGCACTATGTTCATAGCAGCCTTATTTGTAATAGCCAGGAGCTGGAAAGAACCCAGATGCCCTTCAACAGAAGAATAGATACAGAACATGTGGTATATGTACACAATGGAGTACTACTTGGCTTTTAAAAACAATGACTTCATGAAATTCATAGTTAAATGGATGGAACTAGAAAACATCATCCTGAGTGAGGTAATTCAGTCACAAAAGAACACAGTGTTATGTAATCACTGATTAGTAGACATTCGTCCAAAACTTGGAATACCCAAGAAACAATTTATAGATCATATTAAGCTCAAGAAGTAGGAAGACCAAATGTGGATTCATCAGTCCTTCTTAGAAGGGGGAACAAAATACTTACTTGAGAAAATGGAGGGATACAGAGCAGAATGGTTATTTATTTATTATTTTTTTTTATTAACTTGAGTATTTCTTATACACATTTCGAGTGTTATTCCCTTTCCGGTTCCGGCAAACATTCCCCCCCTCCTCCCCTTCTTTATGGGTGTTCCCCTCCCCATCCCCTCCCCCTTGCCACCCTCCCCCCAACAATCTAGTTCACTGGGGGTTCAGTCTTAGCAGGACCCAGGGCTTCCCCTTCCACTGGTGCTCTTACTAGGATATGCATTGCTACCTATGAGGTCAGAGTCCAGGGTCAGTCCATGTATAGTCTTTGGGTAGTGGCTTAGTCCCTGGAAGCTCTGGTTGCTTGGCATTGTTGTACATATGGGGTCTCGAGCCCCTTCAAGCTCTTCCAAAATAGTTATTGAAGGAAAGGCCAGCCAGATACTGCTCTACCTTGGGATCCATCCCATATGCAACCACAAAACCCAGTCACTATCATCACTATTGTTGATTTCAAGAAATGCTTGCTAATAGGAGCCTGATATGTATTTCTCCTGTCTGGCTCTGCCAGAAACTTACTGATACAAATTTAAGATGCTTGCAGCTAACCATAAGACCCTGAACAAGGACTTTTATGGAAGAGTTAATAGATTGAAAGAGCTGAAGGGGTTTGCAACCCCATAGAAAGAACAGCATCAACCAACCAGGTGCCCTAGAGCTCCCAGGTACTAAAACATCAGCCAAAGAGTACACATGGGAGGAACCATGACTCCAGGTGCATATGTAGCAGAGGAGGTCATTGTTTAACATCAGTAGGAAGAGAACCCCTCGATTCTGTGAAGGCTTGTTTCTCCAGTACAGTGAAGTGCCAGGGTGGTGAGGTTGGGTTGGTTGGAGGGAGAGCATCCTCTTAGAAGCTGGGGGACAGGGAATGGGAGAGGGAGTAACTGGGAAAAGGGATAATATTTGAAATGTAAATTCATAAACTATCCAGTAACAAACAAACAAACAAACAACAACAAAAACCTCTACTTAAGTGTTTGACCAGGATAGGTCAATGCCAAGCAACACTGGAAAAATAGAAATAGAATGGATTCCATTCCAAACTGAATTCATAAAACATCCTTCCAACAAAAAAAAATACCATGCCTGTATTACCTTTGTTCTTTCCCACTAACAGCTTGCTCTCCACAGTCAGTATGTTTTTCATCTATTTACGTCTAAAGCCAGGCGCTCATACTGACATGTAGTAATCACTCAAGAACCATCACTGAGCTATTTATTACTTCTAAAGTTTCCATGGCTAATCTCCTCAGATTAGACTCACCACTTTGCCTTACGGAAGTAGTGTTATTTACCAAAATTATAATTTAATTTGAGCTAGATAGCTATGTTATTTTCTGTTTTACAGACTATGTTATGTTTTTGTTTTTTAACTAAAATGATAAGAATAGTGAGACTCTAGTACATTTTACTTTTGCATCTTTCTTCTGAGTTCATGAATTATTTCTTTGTGTGTTATGTGAACTACATGCAGAGAAAGATATACCGAAACATGTGTTTCCAGATTTCTTTTCCCCCAAAGGGTGACAAGCTTATTAAAATGAAAATATCCCAATCAAAACAATATAATAATAAAAATTAAAATTTAAATATATTCTTCAAGTCTAGTGCTTCCTAGAATAACTAACTAGACTTCCTAAACTAATATGTAACAGTATTATCCGGCATTACTTTAATTTTTTTCTTTTTTTCTCTGTATTGATTCTTTAAATGCTCTTCCATTGATACAATTATTAGTGGGAAGAAGGATAACATAAGAGGGGCAATAGATATGATCAGAATAATAATATAGATATATGTGATATAATAAAAATGATCATTTTATTTAAAATAACACACAATAGTATTTTTAGTGCTCGAAACCATGTGAAATCCTTGTTATGATGAAATTACTTCTTTCCATTTTATTATTTCTATTTTTTAATCTTTTCACCAAACTAATGTATTTTCTAAACCCTAACCTTTGTATGTATTGCACTGGAATCTCTTATGGGTTTTGTTCATTCTCTCTCTCTCTTTCTCTCTCCCCCCCTCTCTTTCTCCATGTATGTGTGTGTGTGTTTTAAGTTTTTAGTTTATTATCTAAAACTAAATGCCTCCAACTAATCAAGGATGAAAATGATGCAGACACTGCCTATCATTTCTTGACACTGTTCGCATGTTTGATTCTATGCATATCGACTATTATGTTAAATTCAGTCATGTCTGGGAGTTTTGGTGGTGGCAATAACACATTAGAGAAAGCTCAGACTTAGATTCTGTGGATCTATGTATCTTGAAAACAGGCTGTGTGTACATCTTGGAAATAATCTTTCTTACTTAAAGGAAATTAGGAATGTTAATTTGTGCATCTTTAGCTCATTCAAACTTCTAAGTACTGTACCACTGAAAATATTGTCATCTACAAAGTGAGTTGTCTGGATTCATAACAAAATTAACAATGGATTGTTATGAAGAGGTTTGGAAGCTCGAATATGAGACAGCATTTCCGAAACTTATTTCTCCTATCTGGGACATCAGTACTGAACCTGTTATCCTCTTATATAACCCAATAGTTCTTTTCTAATTACGTTATGCATGTTTCATGTGGGTTTTCTTTATAATTAAATGTCTTAATTGTCACACTATGTTTCACTGATTTTCCTCTGGTTTTTCTTATTTGCTGAAACCTACTACTGATATTTTATTTCACAAAATCTCTCCTATGGACAGTGCCTAACAACAGATTCTTTAAACCCCTTTAGTTCTACAAGTTGCTTCAAAGGGGGAAAAAGCCTCTCTTGTTTACTTCAGATACAACCTTATTCATTCCTGAAGAGAGTGTCACTATAGACATAACAAATACTTCCACCTAAAAATCCCGAATACACGATCTACCTCTAACATAGAAGCATTGTTACTACTCCTTTTTTTAAGTTACTGTTATGTACTCTAAATTAAAAGAAGAAAATCTTATATTTAGCATCTTGTTCTGCTAAATAAAATGTAGACATCTTAGAATATATGCATGCAAAAGAAAAATGAATTAATGTTCAACATGCTGTGTATAGTTTAGATATAACCAAATAAGAGAGTCTCTTTGAAGAAGTTACTTGTTATTTAAAATATATTATTATTATTATTATTATTATTATTATTATTATTATTATTATTATTATTATTATTCAATACCTCAGGTTATTTTCCTTGGCTGTGCCATGTATACCATGTACATGCCTGGTACCTGTGGAGGACATAAGGGTATGTCTAATGTCCTTGTACTAGAATTACATAAAGCTATAAAGTACTATGTGGCTTTTGGAATTTGCTATATTCTCTAGAAAAGCAGGTAAAGTCTTTTAAACAACTGAGCAATGTCTCCAGCACTATATAACCAATTTTGTTTTTAGTAAAGAATAAATACTATATCAGTTTTATTAAACCCAAATGAATGAAAAATAGAATAACTATGAGATATTTGTAGGATACAATTCTAAAGTATGAAGTACACTGTCTTGCAATTCAGAATATCACTAATAGAAGTAGCCATTAACCTTATTGAATTTAGACAACCATATCATTAAATGTCAATTTAAGTGACTTCCTTTGATTTATTTGACACAGATTGGTTGGAACAAAGACATTGTTCTTTATCTAGTAATTAAAAAATGTTCATTATTGTAACCATTTAATTTATATTTTACCTGTGCTCATATCATACATGTTTCATTAAATTATGTACAAGACATTTAATTCTTATAATTTGCACAGCTACTCACTGATTTTTCCATTTAACTTAATGCAATATAGTCTTACAAAATATTACATACATAAATGAATTGGGAGATTTCATCATTTCACTGCACAGAAAATGTTTAGAGACTATATCAATACAGTGTTTGCTTGATGTTTTCCTAGATTTTGAGAGAGCATCATTGCATAGACAAATTACATAGAAGGCCTGAAAGCTTGCTCTAATCCCCTCCTTGCACAGTTTCCTTTTATTCATTTTATGTATTGACACATTTTATTTCAATGGATAAATCAAAAAAGATGTAAGTTTAGTAGTTAGAGATCATTAAGGTTGATCTTGTTTTGTACAAATCTGTGAATGCTGGCACCTGCTAATATCATCTGTCCATCACTGTGGTGCTAAATGAGCTTCACTCTCCTGTGTATTCTATGCACTTCACCTTACATTTCCTCCCTTATTCACCTTGAAACCATGGATCTTGTGACTGCCTTTATAGTTTTAACTTATCATGTTAAATGAATGAAATGAAAACACAAATATATGCATATATGTATCATCTTAATCTCTTATATCTAGATTACAAAATATGCTTCTAAAAAACATTGTGGTTCAAGGTTTGGTAAAAATGTAAATGTTAAACTTGTTGTGTAAATACTTAAGCTTGAAAGTATTCAATTTTACAATTAAATCTTAGTTTAGCTAACTAAAGCATAACAAATTTGTTTTTCAAAAGGCTGAACAGTGTTGCCTACTTCTCAGTAATAGATGAGTATTCTGTTTCTCAGCCTTCAGTATTACACATTTTAGCCATCCTAAAAATGTAGGTTTGTGACACATTGTGTTTTGTGTATTCTGTTATATAATACTACATATAATTAAGCATGGATATGATGGGGTGTCTTTCTGTGTTTGTTTTCTTCCATATATCTTTTATGATGTTGTCTATCCACATCTCTTCTCAAGTTAAAGATTTTATTCTTATACAATTGCATGTTTGATCAAATCCACTCCAAATTGTCTTTTCTCCAATTCCTTACCTATCTACCCACCACTTTTCCTTAAAAATTTCAGGTGCTTTTAATTATATTTTTAAGTAGTTATGAGTTTTTCTTCATCTTCACTCAGTAATTCTACTTACTGGAACACAAGTAGTCTCTTCGACTCTTTGGTGGAGAGGAAAACTCCTCTCTACTATAGTAGCCATAAATTGCCAATAGCTCCTCAGAAAGAGACAGATTTCAAGAGTTCCTCTTCTATCCATATTGGAAGTTTAGCTGGTTTAATCCTGTATAATGAATGAAGCCATAGCAGCTGTTAGTTCATGTCTGTAACTGTACCGTCATGTCCAATTAATACTCTACTCTGACTCTTTCAAACTTTTCAGTCTCTGTGCCTTGGAGGATGAGATAGATATTCCATTTAGAACCGAATACCACAAAGTCACTTATTTTCTGCACCTTGATTAGTTGTGGGTCTCTGTATTAATCAGTATTTACTACCGAGAGAAGCTTTTCTGAGCAGGGCTATGCATACAAAAATAAGAACCATTGGGAGAAATTTAGAACTATATCCATTTTGCAGCAAGATAGTACTGCATTCTATCTAAAGTGTGTAACTGAGAACAGTACAGGGGATAGACTCCATTTTGTGGAACAGACTTTTAACCCTACCAGGAAGTAATGAAGTGATTAATGTTCATGCAGCTACTGCATCTGTGGGAATATCTTCCCAGATCAGTTATTATAATTCTCAGGCTACATAACTGAATAAGATTGTTGATGACTTTTTTTTAACCCATAAAGTATGGGTGATAGCACAGGATGCATGAAGCCCAAATTAGTGCCAGGGTAAGTTATCCATGTTCTATGACTTAGGTGTATTATGTATTCAGCAATAGAATATTACTACTCATAGGACTGCACCAGTTCTTTATATATATGTTATAGTTACTAGCTCAGCATCTTTACGGGTCTCCTGGCTGTGAGAATCGGTGGATCTCTGATACCTGTTCCTGCTCTTGAGACTCTTTTCTGTTGAATTGTAGTGTCCAATTTTGATATGATAGTTTTTGTTTTACCTTACATTTTCTTTAGTCATGTGTAGTTGTTATCTCGTAGCAGTCTTTTTTATGACTAGAGAGAGAAAAGGAGTGGATCTGAATGGGAGGGAGGAAGTGAGAAGGAATAGAAGGAGGGAAAACTATACTCAAAATATATTGTATGAGAAAAGTGTCTACTTTCAACAAAAGAAAATAAATGAAAAGCAGAAAGCTCTTTAATGTAACTTCTCCACCCCCATAGTCTCTGCTCTACCCTGCGATGCCATATCATCCCTCTTCATATCAACCCTCTTCTCTTTCATACAGCCTGTGTTCTATCTCCCTTTCCTGAATTCTACCCCATAGTCTTTTACTAGCTTCCTGATTTACTGGGTACTCCAAATTAAACAGATACATATGAAGAAATTCTAAGCTAGTATTCAGAGAGAGAGAGAGAGAGAGAGAGAGAGAGAGAGAGAGAGAGAGAGAGAGGGAATGCAGTGTTTGTCTTCCTGTGTTTGTGCTACCTCAAGAATCATTTCTATAATCAATTACATGTAAATTCACCATTTCATTTTTCTTTATAAATTAGTAATATCTTATTGTTTGTATGTTCCTAATTCCCTTCATCCATTCATTAATAGGTGGACATGTAGGCTGTCTTATCACACCTGCAAGAATGGATTGTGTCTGCTAAACTATTATTCTAAATAATCTCTTTCTAAAGTTTCGTCTTGTCATCTATTAGGTCACAGCAACAAATATAGTAACTGCAATAACTTTTTATTCCCATTTGAATCTTAAAATCATATAAAAGAGCAGAATAAATTTGTGAAACTATTTGAAGTTTTTCTTCTATTTAGACCTTTCTATTTTAGTACAATTATATTTTTAGTGAGGCTTTATTATTTTAAAGATCACATCCTTTAAAAACATTATTAATACAACTCCCTAAGTGCACAGTACCTTTTTATAGCTACATTGTATGGTAATTTTATATCTGACATTCATATGCATAGTTATAAAATTGCTGTAGAAATTATCCTATTATTGTAAGAGCTATTATTTCATGTCACCCACATACAAGCTTTATTACTTACTACTGTTTTTCACTATGCTACCCCAATATATTAGTAATTTTACAACCTTCAGTTAACCTCCTATGCAACATTATTCTCTTTTTTCTTATCTTAAGTCTATTTCTGATTGTACTATATTTGTCAATTAATTTGCTATTATATTCTTTAAGAGAGGAAGGCAAATAGAGGAAGAAGTAAAGAGTAAAAAAAAAGAAAAAATATACAAAGGAAAATGAAACAAAAATACTCTGCAATAAAGAGTATTTTCTGCTTTTAGTATTTTCAAAATAAAAATGTTAGCTTTTGTCTATTAAAAGATGTAATGACCATTAATATGAAAAAACATGATTTTTATTTTTAAAATCATTTTCACATGAGTGCTAAACATTAAAAGACGTATTTTATTTTTATTTTATTTAATCTTATTTTTCTTACAGTCCAGATTATATCCTGGTCCATCCTCTGACTGTTCCACATCCCATACCTCCACCCCACATCTCCACGAGGATGTACCCACCCCCAACCCCTACCTCACGAGATCTCCCATCTCCCTGGAACCTCTAGTCTCTTGAGTGTTAGGTGCATCTTCAGAGTGACTGAGTACAGATCAGGCAGCCCTCTGATATGTTGCGGGGGCCATATCAGCTGCTGGATGTGGCCTGGATAGTGGCCCAGTGATTGAAAGATCTCGGGGGTCTAGGATAGTTGAGACTGTCATGATAGAAGGGCTGTCATGATAGGTCCCTTTTTATGAGCACACCTCAGTAACAGTGTCAGGTCTTCCGGCCTCCCCTTGAGCTAGAGCTCACTTTGCAACAGTTGCTGGACCTCATTTTCCTCAGGTCTTCTGCATTTTTGTTCCTGAAGTTCTTTCTGACAGAAACAATTCTGGGTCAGAGCTTTTGACTGTGGGATGGCAACCCCATCACTCACTTGATGCCCTGTCTTTCTGCTGCAGATGGGCCCTATAAGTTCACTCTCACTACTGTGGGCCATTTCATTTAAGTCACTCACTTTGAGTCCTTAGAGTCTCCCACCTATCAGGTCTCTAGTACATTCTGTAGGTTCCCCCACCTCCTACCTGCTGAAGTTACGTTTTTCCATCTTTTCTGCTGGCCCTAAGGGTTTTAGTCCTGTTCCCCTCCCCCAAACCCAATACATGAGCATGTTCCCATCTTCCTCTCCTTGTCCCATTTCCTACCCAAGTTCTTCCCTTTCCCCTCAGGTGATTGCTTTCTTCTCCCTCCCAAGTGGAAATGAGGCTTCTTCATTTGGGCACTTTGGCTTGTTAACCAGAATAGGGAAAACAATTCTTAACAATAAAAGAACTTCAGGGGGAATCACCATCCCTGACATTAAAGTATACTACAGAGCGATAATGATTTAAAAAAAAGAAAACAAACAAACAAAATCTGTATGGCACTGTTGCAGAGACAGTCAGGTTGATCAATGAAATAGAATTGAAGATCCAGAAATAAATAAAACCACACACTTACAGACACTTGATCTTTGACAAGAAATCAAAAATAAACAATTAAAAAAAGAAAGCATCTTAAATAAATGGTGTTGCTCTAACTGGTAGTCTGTATGTAGAAAAATGAAAATAGATCCATATTTGTCACCTTGCACAAAGCTCAAGTGCAAGTGGATCAAGGATCTCAACATAAAACCAGATACACTGAATCTAATTGAACTGAAAGTGGGAAAGAATCTTGAACTCATTGGTACAGGGGGAAATTTCCTAAACATAACTCCAATAGATCGTGATCTAAGATCAAGAATTGATAAATGGGACCTCGTGAAACTGGAGAGCCTCTGTGAGGCAAAGGACATAGTCAATAGGGCAAATCAGACACCTATAGATTGGCAAAAATTCTTCACTAGCCCCACATCCGATAGAGGGCTAATATTCAAAATATATAAAGAACTCAAGAAGCAAACTACCAAAAAAAAAAACCATCAAAAATGGAGTATAGAATTAAACAGAGATTTCAAAACAAAGGAATCTCAAATAGCTCCACCTTACACCAATTAAAACGGCTACGATCAAAACCTTAGGTGACAGCACATGTGGAGAGGATATAGAGAAGTAAGAACACTCCTCCATTGCTGATGTGACTGCAAAGTTGTACAAGCACTGTGGAAATCAATCTGGAGATTATTCAGAAAATTGGAAATAGATCTACTTGAAGATCCAGCTATACTATTCTTGGGCATATACGCAAAACATGCCTCACCATGCGGCAAAGGCATGTGTTCCACTATGTTCATAGTGACTTTGATTGTGATCATCAGAAAATGTAAACAACCCAGATATTGCACAACAGAAGAATGGACATATCATTAACACAATTGAATACAAGAATGAGGACATCATGAGTTGTACAGGCAGCTGGATTGAACTAGAAAATATCATCCTGAGTGAAGTAACTCTGACCCAAAAAGATATGCATGGTATGTACTCACTGATAGGTGGATATTAGGTAATAAATTTCAGAATACCCGGAATACAATCGATAGAACTGAAATATTTTTTAATGTATCAAACCAATAAGATTTAAGGATCTTTTTTATTAGCTAACAAGATTTTAAATAAAAAACTTTTGAAATTCTTGGCCAAATTATGTTATTGTGCTATAACAAAACTCACTTATTGATTCTTGATCTTAGAGCATAAGCCATTGGCATTCTGTTTAGGAAATTTTCCCTTTGCCCATGTGTTTGAGTCTCTTGCCCACTTTCTCTTCTATTAGTTTCAGTGTATCTGGTTTTCTGTGGAGGTCTTAAGGTCCACTTGGACTTGATCTTGGTACATATCACCTTGTAAGTATCCATTTCTCTTTTTTTTTTTTTGACCTAATTGGTAAGATATAATTGCCCACTTAAACATACAAAGCCTGGTACCATCCATCCCTTAGGAACATTGATAACAACCTGTAAATACACAGAGCAGAATCTTAACATCACCTACCATGGCTTCTCCTCTCTCTCCGTCTCCTCAAGTATCCACTTCTTATGGAATATGAATAAGTGATATTTTTGTTAGTGAGAATATATAGAATTTATATAAATATCATGAATAAATTGCAATCATCATATTTTAAAAATATATAATGTATTTATAATCATATTGTATTCAATATAATAAACTAAATTTGTATGCTTTGATCATTAATTTATCTGCACACATAATATTACATAATATAATTATGTAAATTCTCATTTTTTGTTCTCTAAATAACAAGTGTAGTTTCACTCATTTTTTTAATATTTTAAATTTTACATTGACCTCTCAATCATGAATGTAACCTTATTTGTTAGGGTTTCTGTTTCTATAATAAAACATCATGACCAAAATATTTGGGGAAGGAAACTGTTTCTTTCATCTTATATTTACATGCCAGCATCCATCCTTGATAGACACCAGGGAAGGAACTTAAGGAGAACAAAAACCTGGAGGCAAGAGCTAATGAAGAATACATGGAGGAGTGCTGTTTATTGCTTCATTCCTAGGGACTTGATTAGCCTGCCAACAGTTGGCCTTCCCCACATCACTCATCAATCAATAAAAAGCATCTCCAGAGAACCAAATAACCCTATTAAAAGTGGGGTACAGAGCTAAACAAAGAATTTTCAGCTGAAGAATAAGGAATGGCTGAGAAGTACCTAAAGAAATGTTCAGGGTTGGGGATTTAGCTCAGCGGTAGAGCGCTTGCCTAGCGAGCGCAAGGCCCTGGGTTCGGTCCCCAGCTTCGGAAAAAAAAAAGAAAAAAGGAAAATAAAATGTTCAACATCCTTAGTCATCAGGGAAATGCAAATCAAAACAAACCTGAGATTCCACCTCACACCAGTCAGAATGGCCAAGATAAAAAACTCAGGTGATAACAGATGCTGGAGAAGGTGTGGAGGGAGAGGAACACTCTCCATTGTTGGTAGGATTGCAGACTGGTACAACCTCTCTGAAAATCTGTCTGGATGTTCTTCAGAAAATTGGACATTTCATTACCTGAGGACCCAGCTATACCTCTCCTGGTCATATACCCGAAAGATGTTCCAACATATAACAAGGACATATGTTCCACTATGTTCATGGCAGCCTTGTTTATAATAATCAGAAGGTGGAAAGACCCAGATGCCCTTCAACAGAGGAATGGTACAGAAAATGTGGTACATCTACACAATGGAGTATTACTCAGTTATAAAAAACAGTGACTTCATGAAATTTATAGGCAAATGGATTGAACTAGAAAATATCATCCTGAGTGAGGTAACCCAGTCACAGAAAAACACACATGGTATGTACTCATTGATAAGTGGATATTAGCCCAAAAGCTTGAATTACCCAAGATACAATCCACAGAGCATAAGAAGTTCAAGAAGAAGGATGACCAAAATGCGAATGCTTCACTTCTTCTTCAAAGGGGGGAACAGAAATATTCATAGGAGGGGATATGAGGCAAAGTATGGATGGAGCAGAGACTGAAAGAACGGCCATTCAGTGCCTGCCCCACATGTGCCTCATACACCAAGACTAGATAAGATTGATGAAGGTAAAAAGTGCATGCTGATACATGGACCACATGAAACTCAAGAAGGATGACCAAAATGCAGATGCTTTACTCCTTCTTTAAAAGGGAAACAAAAATGCCAAAATGTGGATGCTTCACTCCTTCTTTAAAAGGAGAACAAAAATATCCATAGGAGGGGATAGGGAGGCAAAGTTTAGAGCAGATACTGAAGGAATAGCCATTCAGAGCCTGCCCCACATGTGGCCCATACATATACAGCCCCCAAAACTAGATAAGATGGATGAAGCTAAGAAGTGCATGCTGACAGGAACCGGATGTAGATCTCTCCTGAGAGACACAGCCAGAACATGTCAAGTACAGAGGCAAATGCCAGCAGCAAACCACTGACCTGAGAAAAGGAGCCCTGTTGGAGGTAGTAGAGAAAGGACTCAAAGAGCTGAAGGAGATGACAACCCCATAAGAACAACAATGCAAAGCAACCAGAGCTCCCAGCGACTAAACCACTACCCAACCTGGACTGACCCATGTCTCCAACTGCATATGTAGCAGAGGATTCCCTTGGGCACCAATGGAAGGAGAATCTCTAGGTCCTGCCAAGGTTGAACCCCTAGTGTAGGTTGGGGTGGGGGTGGGGCAGAAGGGTGGGTGGATGTAGAGGGGAATAGATGTGTTGGATATAAGAAGGGAGGGGGATGAGATAGGGAGCTTATGTCTGGGAAACCGGGAGAGGGAATAGCATTTGAAATGTAAATTGAAAAACCCAATAAAAATAAATAAAGCAAGAAAGCAAGAAATCAAGAAAGCAAGCAAGAAAGAAAGAAAGAAAGAAAGAGGGAGCAAGCAACACATTCTGGTTCACAGGCCAATACAGCAGGGAATATTTTCAAATTTATGTTCCCTCTTTGGAAATGACTCTAGCATGTGTCAAGTTGATGTAAAATTAACCAGGAAAAAGCAAGCCTTTGAATCTCCTCTATTTTTTGTCAAGTCTTTTCTTTTTTAATAGCTCTAAAATTTTTCAGTCAATGTGTGAAGTGGACACAGTTGGTGAAATTTGCCTTGTGGCTCTGGTTTTTCCTTATTTCTTAGCAAGAATGAGTCTAGCAGTAGTAATGGATTTATTGATCCAATCTCTTACATCTTTTCAGTATTCACATTTTATGACCAATTTAACACACTGTCTAGAATTAGCAGTTGCAGATTAGCTATTTAAAGGGGGGAGTTTAAGACATTAATCTCTCCAGGTGAAATTGTAATTAAGAATCAGGTCAGGAAGCTGGCTCTTTGCAAGTCAGACCTTAACCATCATGCTTTCTCTTCATTAGCTTGCATGACTTCATCTGCTGTTTGCAGACAGTTGACATTTTACTTCATTGTGATTCATAAGTCTCCATTCTGTCATGTCATATGGCAACTATGCCAGGCCCATAGAGAAAGAATTCTGTGTTTTCTACTCCTCATAGAGGCATTTTTACTGATTGACATGTAGGGACTAGTACATTGTCTCAAAACTAAAACCTAAGAGCTGTCCTAAATTCCATGGTTCCCGTTTTTCTGGAAATAAACTTTAAGTTTTACCTATCTTAACCTCATTCAAAAGTACAAGGTTGGTAAGCATTTTCCAGAATTAATATAAATGGGAACGTTAGAGTGACCTTGTCAAATATATTTCTTGGTTTCCACTGTACCACATTACCTTCCAGGAATCATTTAAGGTGTTCCAGGGAATGCATGCTGTTCTATAATCCCTATGGCCGACTGGAAACAGGCATTAAGAGCTGGCGCTAAAAGCTGGGTACAGCATTAAAAAATTTATCCACAGTAGTTTATACTTACTAGATAGACCCTAATTTCCAGTGCCATAACAGTAGCTATTGGAATGCATACTAAATTCAAATCATAATAGCCACTGTCCTTTTTATTTTTAATTTGATTACTTTTGGATAGGGACATTTCATCTTGGATTTTTTGAAAATTACATACTATGTTGGTCTTCAGGGAAAAACAAGTAGGTTTCTTTGATTGAATGTGGATTATCTAGTGGTTCTTGCAGTAACAAAATGTACTGTATTGATTTTCTTTAAGTTTCAGATTTTTACACAGCATGGGTTGCAATATCATCCATGTTAGAAGTTGAAGATACCTGTAATACAAAGCTGTAAGCTATTGTTAACCTTTAGTTTCCAAAATAACCTTTGAAAACTAAAACCAGCGTGGCTTGCATAAGCAATCATGAAGTGAGGTAAAGAAGCCCAAAGTATGTTAATATTAAAAAAAAACAAGGAGCAAACAACATCAACAACAACAACAAAAAAAACCAATAGAATTTTAAAGATATTTTAATATTCTGTTTTGAACTCTGTATTAGGTCTCAAGTGCCTCTGTGTACAAGTTACATTTTGGTACAAAGCATTTTTATTCACTCAGACATTAGAGTGGAGATTCTTCTCCAACTGCACTTAGAATGAATATGAGCATTTGTGACCTAGTGATACAGAAGTAGACATCCCAAAGGCAGATATTGCCAAAAATGTTATGAAAGTAAAGCAGTTTGCTTGTCTGAGCTTCTGTATGGCTGGTAGATAAGGGCTGGTTTGCAGGTGCTACCCAAGCTTCATCTTCTCCTACCTCATGATGAGAAAGATCTGCCCTTTGGGCACCCATTTGTGCATACTTCTTATAGTGTTTATGATTAATTGTGGATTTGGAAAGTGTTTTTTGGTAAGTAAGTACTTGAATTCAATTTAGAATTTTTTCTGCAGCTGGACATGTGATCTTTTTCTTGGACAGACATTATTGTTCCTCGTTAGTGTCTTCCTTAAAAAGATCCCCCATATTTAACCATAAAAATTCAAGAATTAAAATAATGATAAGTACCTAAATAACAAACATCATCAAGTCATTTGCTAAAAAATCCCTAGGGTTACTTACGCTGTGTTCACTTTTTTTCTGGTTATTTCTGGTACATTGTGGACTCTGTTTTGATAATCTAACAATAGCAGGGATGTAAACACAGACTTTCTTCCAGGATGAAACCTAGTCAATGGAAAGATTCTGGTAGTGATGTTGGCAGCATCTTGTGTGTGTGTGTGTGTGTGTGTGTGTGTGTGTGTGTGTGTGTGTGTGTGTGTGTGTGAGAGAGAGAGAGAGAGAGAGAGAGAGAGAGAGAGCGAGAGAGAGAGAGAGAGAGAGAGAGAGAGAGAGAGAGAGAGAGAGAGAGAGAGGAGAGGGAGGAAGAGGGAGAGAGTGACAGAGACATACACATACACACAAACACACACACACAGAGAGGGGGGGAGTTTTAAACATCTAGATATAGGGCTGCACTTCACTGGGCAATCTGCCATTAGACAAATTTATTGAATAAATTTACAGGATCAGCAATCACTATATACACACAGAAACAAAATTAGTTGATGTTGCTGTTTTTATAAAGGACTGCAAATACAGTTGTCTGTAACTTACTCTCTGAGAGTTCACATGAATAGGTCAAACAGAACTGTAATGCAAACAAAAAGAAAAGGATAACATATTGTAACTCAGCAAGAAAGTTTATAGTTGTTAGCTCTAGTAGATAGATCATCTTAATGAAACCAAGATTATAAACAAAAACATATGTGCTTTACCACTTCAAATAATGTTAAAAATTTGCTATCTACTGAAATAAATTGAACATTAACAAAAAATATTAAAGACATTTCATGATCCTTATACATTCTGACATGTTTGGTTGTTCTTAATTGTCACTTATTGTCAAACAGCATCTTTTATTGTATATTTGTAAATGGTATGTCTTCATTCCTAATCACTGGAAGGATCCATCTATCAAGGTAAAGGTACAAGTTTAGGGAAGTGTGCAGATTTTATAGCTGTCTTCTATAATAATTTTATGAGTCTCTTGACTCTAATATTCTTAACTCATTTGAGTGTCTGAGCATTTTAAATGAGAAATATTCTTATCACTTTGAAAAAAAGGCTCTTTAATTTTAATGGCTTCATGAAAAATTGATCAACTATGTTGTTTTTGTGGAGCCCTTTAAAATTAATCCACTAACCAATGACTTTAAGAATGCATCCATGTGGGTTAAAAAATTAGCTCAATCCACATAATAACCATTAATTCACATATGGTATCAGCTAAAACAAATATTATTTGCATTTTCAAATCCAGACCTGAATTCTGACATTAACATTGCTTTCATCCATTAGTTGAAAACTCCGTTAAATCATAATATGCATTACCTGTTATTGGTTTTCACAATATTTTCCAACAAAATACAAAGAAGAATATCAGAGTGAGAACTTTTGCAATTTCAGCATTTCTTATCTTTGTTAAATAGTGCTTAAGCATACTATGATTTTGAAATGACTCTGGAGGATATGAGATTTATTAAGTTGAAGACATTCTTGTAATTCATGTACTCCATTTCTAGTTCAACAGAATAGATGAAAATTAAAACTCTCTTAAGTGTAAAGGTCATTAAAAAACTTTGATCTAAATATAGAAATTATTTTAGTTTAATAAAAAGTATCTATTATCAATTATGTGATTAACAATTCATTAAAGATACAAGCTTTGGGGGGATGGAAGAGGTGTTTCAATAGATGGCCTTCTGTGAATCTTTCTTTTTTTTTTTTTTTTTTTTACTTTCTAACCACTTCTCAGCTTACAACTGTTTGTTAACCAAATCAGAGGATCCACTGTCCTCTTCAGGTCTACCTGAGTACTACATGCATGAGGTACACATATATTTAGGCAAACAATCCAACATAAAATAAAAATAAATAAAAGTTCAAGTTAAAAGCTAGAGTTTACTGAAGGAATTAATATCAAAATTCTGAATTTCAGAAATCAAAGCATACAAAATCTACGACATTAAGTAAGGTATTAATATTCATAAAGATTATTATTATTATTGCCAAATATTCTGTGACTCTGAATATCATAATTAGTTGAACATTTAAGAAAAAGGGCTAATGTATATAAAACTTTAAAAAACAGGACAGGAGAAAATATTGTGATTTACCTCATATCATCATAATCTTGATACTACTACCAAACATCATAGGAGTTGGAGAAATGGCTTCATCATAAAGTACTTACACAATAATATGGATGGCAAATGGAATTCCCTAGCATTTATAGAGAAATCGGGTGGGAAGAAGCACATCTCTGTAGTCTCTTGTCTGCTCTACCATTAGGCCGAACCACTTGGGGCAGTGGAACAGACAGTTTGGGCTTATACCACTCCACCACTGTAGCTGCCTAGTGCTGGGCTATAGGGAAGTGCTAAGACATGTACCAGGGGTGGGAAAGCTCAGTCTGAGATGTGGAAAAGTGGAGCTGGTCTGAGCTGGTCTGAACTGGTCTGAGCTGGTCTGAACTGGTCCAGGCATTCCCAAGCCTGTGAAAAGCCAGAAGTTTTGGACTTCCAGGCACTGCTGGCAATCGCTGAAGAGTTAAGAATGGAATCTGGAGCCATGGGCTGGGGTCAGTGTCTAGCCCAAGATTGGGGGAAAATGGAGCTCTGGCTTCTCCCAGAGCAGGAGATGGTCCTTGGCTTGGCAGCAGGCTTGGCAAACAAGCTTGGTGGTGGTTGTGGCTGGGAGCACACAGAGGCCTTCTACAGGAGATTAGGCTGTGACTCTGAAGGCAAAGGCCTTCTTTATGACTCCCCACAGAGGATCTTGATGAAAAGAGACAACTCAACATTCTAAACAGTTTATTGTCATGGCGGAAAATGGATATGTAAAGCCATACACCACTTCTCATGGTGGGCCTAAGTTTAAATATCTTTTGCAGGGGCGAATGTCTGGGACGGGAAAATTATTGGCTAAGCCTCCAGTCTCCTAGGTGCCTCATTAGCAGGAAAAACTCTGTTTTGAGCTTATTTGATCATAGGACATGTTTCTTTTATATGAGAAGCATGGCACATGTTCCAAGTCAGGAGTCTGGCAGGGAGCTGGGAGTCACCTAAGCCTCAGGTGTGTGTCTGCCAAGTCTCCGGATGTTGACCTGCACGACCTTACCACACTTTCTGGCATGGTTTTACATCCCAAACATGACTTTATCCAGATATAGGCAGATGGGGAGAGAAGGACCCCTGAAGCTCAGTGGGTAGTCAGACTGAGAGTCTATGACCCAAAAATCTTAGGTAAATGAATAGAGTAGGGAGTAAGTGAGCCTTCTTCCATTTGTGCGTTTGCACCGGATCCCACCTGCACACATGTTTGTACACATGACAGTGCAGAAAACTAATTCTGTAACTTAATGTGCAAGATCAACTCTCTTAGAAACAAAAATTAGCAAATATAACTTGCTATTAAAATAACTGCAGAAAACGACTGATTGTTATGTATTTCTGGAAGAGGAAAAGGCTTCAATATCAAAAAATCAGTCATGCATATGGAGCACAGACAAACAAATAGAAAGCAGCACAGAAGTTTCTCAGTTGATTCTAAAGAAAGACTTGAAATAAGTAATTATAAAAAACACCATTATGAGTACACTCAAAGAAATTTACCTAGACATTGTAGAAGTCACACACAGAAATACAGTAAAGCAAAACAGAATAGAGAAATCATGCTCAGTGGACTTGAAAGACCCACGAAGTGGGGAGACCCTCACTCAAGTCTCAGGATGATGCAAACCCCCCCCCCAAGAACTCACGAGAGACCGATCTTGTTGCAATCAACAAGAGGTTTATTGATAGGGACGACAGAAACCAGTGCCCTGGGGTCAAGACTCATATCCCATGCAGGAGTAGAGGAGTTCGACCTCAAATGGTTGGAAGAAGAGGTATTTAAAGGAAAAAAACACAGCGAATCACAAGGAAGAACCTCCTGTTTCTCATGATTGTTCTTTAAGAATTTAATCTAACTTTATGGTTAACCAGTTTCTGCTACCATGGTCAGCTGCTATTATGGTCAGCTGCTATTATGGTTAGCTACTTTCTGGAACAAAGTGGCTGAACCAGCTGGTGCAATTACTCTTTATGTGATCAGCTAGTTTCTGGAACAGGCAGTTCCAGGGCCCACTTTTGGCTTCAACTTTTGTCTAGGGGGCAATTTAAACGTTTTCCTTTCATTCCCCACTTCTTCTAATGGCTAGTTCTAATCATAGAACTAACCTTCAGTACCTTCATAATATTGATTTTCTTGTCCTTCTAAAGCATGATATTGTTGGCATAACATCAAAATCTGTACAGTACTCACTCTTTCTCTAACAAAAGTTACTAACTTATTAAGGATACATGGCAAGGAGCAAGGGTAAAATTAAGAGAGACCCTATTAGTGAGGAGTTTAAAGTAGTCAACCAGGGAGATCTATTAAACCATCCTTCCTTGTCGTTCTTCTCTGTCTCTTAAAAGCAACATTCCTCTCTTAAAGTAGCACATAGCCCTTCATCTTTGAGGAAGAGTAAATCTAGCCCTCTCCTGTTTTGTAAGACCAACTTCAAGAGGGAGGTCAGGAATTCCTCGAGCTTAGATATTTATCTGCTATTGGTAAGACACTTGCGATATAGAAGCAACTTTAGAGGATCAGTAGTCGTTTCCAATTTAGCACCTAAACTCAGCCCTCAGAGTAATTTCAAAGTCTTTAGCATCAAAATTCCAACCTGGGCAGTATCTGAACCTACACAAAAAAGTCATGACTGCTTTTTAGAACTTCTAAACTTATAGAGGTTGTGATCCCTGAGGCACAGTCCCAAGTAGTGTTAGGAGTACTAATATATGCAATGCCTTTACATCATTTGCAATAGAAATCAAGCCTACCCCCACACCTGTGATTGGGGGACCTATCTCGATGGAACCCAGGGCAAACATGAAATTTTTGCTTTCAAAGCACACTCAAGTGAGCATTACAGCTCACATCTCTGATGTATCCATTTATCTTAGCTTTTTCTCAGCTCCCAACCCCAACAGCTAGTATGTGGCTGGTGAGGGCTGACACTTGATGGCTGTCAGCGTGGTCAGCAGCACCAGGTATGGTCCTCTCCAGCAAAGCGCAAGTGTCTCGACCCGATGTTGTCATACTTGGATGGAATCTCTGACCTGGAACTGGTGAGATGTCTGAGGGGTCCCCAGGATATAGGCTATTGCCAGCTGTGACCAGACTTTTTTCTGTATCACCTGTTGGTCTTTTAGCCTGGCATACAAATCATTATTACTATGACATGTTGGTTCAGTAACATCATCTAATACAGTCAGAGGAGCTGAGGCCCCATATAAGATCTCAAAGGGGGTAAGGCTGAATCTGGAAGGGATATTTCTTGCTCTGATGAGAGCAAGAGGGAAAGAGTGCCACCCAGTTTGTGCTAGTCTCCATGGTCAATTTGGTCAGGGTCTCTTTTAGAGTTCTATTTATTCTCTCTACCTGTCCTGAGCTTTGAGGTCTGTAATGTAATTTCCAATCGACCTCTAAATACCTGGCCACACCCTGGCTTAATTTGGCAACGAAAGCCCGATCACATTGGGCACTCCAAAGCAGGGGAAGATTTCTTCCAGTATCTTCTTGATGACTATCGAGGCCATCTCTTGCTTGGTGGGGAAAGCTTCTATCTATTCCTAAAAAGGTATCTACAAGCACTCCTCGTTTTATCTCAGTGAAGTTAACTTCAACTTCCCACTAAACTCCCTAGGTCTCTTTGCCCTGTTTGCTTGCTAAGCATTCACTTACTGACATACCTTACACTTTTCTACTGTCTCTCTGGCTAAAATCCTAAAGTCTATTACATATACCTTAACTACTTTGATAAGCTTCTTATCCCCCTAAATGAGTCCATTTGAGTCTTTTGTTTATTCTCTGGGGAGTATAGTTTTCCCCTCAAGTGTGCCATTATCCTTCCTCTTATAAGCAAGTTGGGCCTTTTCTTCTGTTGTACATTCTAAGTGAGGCCATCCCTTAGTCCAATCCCAGTTCCCAGTGGCTGTCTCTTGCAGTCCTGCAACCAGGATAAGCTCCTGCATAGCCATTTCTCGAGCCATTTGATCTGCTTCATTATTGCCCCATGCCACTGACTCTCTTCCCTCCTGATGTCCTGGGCAATGAATAATACTCACAGTTGCTGGCTTCATCAGGGCAAGAGATGGCAAGGGATAGGGGCAGTCAGGGATGACCATGAACAAGTGGGTTACCCAGCCCATGCCAAGGTCCACAGTTCTTCAGGTAGTCCATAAGCTTTACTACCCTATGTTCCTACAATGGACCTTGAGAGCTTGTTTGGAGATTCTAGCAGGAGAGTGCAGCTACTCATATACCCTTGACTGAAGACTGGTCCAGCTAATCAAAACCATAATCATCACAATACAACCCAAAGCAAAATCAAATTCTAATTGTCCTATGTCTGGGATCCACTTAAAATCTTCTAGGCTCCTCCAAGGACTTAGGTCACCTCTCCAGTTCTGACCTTTGTAGCACACACCTTTTCTTCTAGATTCCAGATACCTGTACTCCACTGCTGCTGCTGCTGCTCTTGCTGGTCATCTCATGGTACTGGCATCTCCAAAATACTGCTCTCTTCCGCTGCAACTAGGCTTCACCAATAGCCTCTCACAGGCTCTCTTCATGGTGCCAAGCCTCAATTCCTTTGCATGACCCCTTCAGTCCTGGGTCATCAACTACAACTGAAGGTACACCTTCTCCAATGGCCTTCCATGGCCTCTCACAGTGCCCAACCTCAGCTGCTCTTCATGACTCCTTCATGTCTTCAAAACCAGTACCACCTGAGTGACTCTTATACACTACTAAGTCCAGCCACAGCACCAAGCACAACCTTCGCTTTCTCTGGAACACAGCCTCTTTTTGCTCTCAGAAACACTTCCAAGAAGATTTCACATCAATGATGCTGGTCTCTTCTTAATCACCACTAATTTCTTAGCTCCAGCTGACCAGCATCAATCGTTCCAGTAATGCAAAGGTTCTCTTTAGTAGTTCTGGTATCTTGTTAATCACAGCTGACTCTTAGGCCCAGCTAACCAAAACCACAAAATCTTCACAATCAAAACAGCAACAGCCCTGATAACAGTCTTTCTAGGCTCCAGATGCCTGTTTGTCTACTGCTGCTGCTGCTCTTCATGGTACTGGCATTCTCTGGCCTCACGACTCATTGGGTACTTTTGTACCCCGATAGGAGAGGCACTGGCCTTTGGTCCAACCACAATGGGAGGGACCCTCTCCACCATCCCCATGCCACCAGTCTTCGCCCAGGCTTTTGGAAATTCTTTTAGCCGTTGCTAATGTTTGGGGCTTCCTTTCTTCTAGTTTTAAAGCCAATATCATGGAAGTGGGAGTACCCCACTTTACTTCAGGTCCTGTCTGAGTAAACTGAATCTGTGCCTTCAACTTTGTCAACAAGTCTCTTCCCAAGAAAGGCACAGGACAGTTAGGAATAACCAGAAAGGAATGGTACACCCATCCTTTTCCCAGGTCAACCGTTTGTGATGTGGTCCAAGGATATTGTTTCTGCCCAGTTGCCCCCACAACTATGGTCTTTTTGTCTTTTAATTTTCCCAATGATTGTTTTAGGACTGAATACTCTGCTCTGGTATCCACCAGAAAGTCTATAGGGGTCCCTTTCACGTTTAGGGTTACCCTAGGCTCAGGGAGGGGATCACAGCCCCATCTCCCCTAATCATAGAGGTCCGACGAAGAAGACAAATAGCATTCAGTCACACAGAAAGACAATCAAAAGATTAACAGACAAAAACAGAAGTGCGGACAAAAAAAAAAAAGTGGCCGCCATGAGATAATTACAAAACTGAACTGATTCAGACTGGAGCTTCTTTGAGCTCATCATAAACAGATGAAGTGGGGAGCAGATTCCACATCACTCCTCCTTCCCAAGGGGAGCAGATCAAAAATAATGATTAAGTCAAAGGTGCCCTCTGTAGGCCTGCCAACATCAAACACTGGCCACTCTGAGGAGTAAAACCTCTGCCATGGTCCTTTCTTAATCTTAACTGACAGGCTGTGTGCTCTAGCCCTAACTTCAGTCCAATGGTCTAAAGTCAAACTCAGAGGACTCATCACAGTCTGTCCCATCATCACAAATAATATAAGACACAAACACAGGCAACAAAGAGACAAACTAACAGATCTAACTTCAGTCCAGTTGTCCAGGGTCAAACTCAGAGGGGTCATCACAGTCTGTCCCATCGTCAAAGTCACAAGTAACACAAAACAGAGACCCAAGCATAGAGACAAAGACTAAGAGACGCCTGTCTCCATCTAGACAGGCAAGACCACTCTGGAAAAACAGACGGCCAGAGGACATGTCACTTCTCCAGTCCAGGAGAACTACTGTGTCTTCACCAGCACCCAGACGGCTGGGAATGCAGGTCTTTTCTCTAACTCCAGGAGAATCATCGAATCCTCACCAGCACCCAGATGGGAATCTCCCAGGTGTCCCTGAGGTCCCTACAGACCTCCCGGGATGTCTCCCAGGGTGACGCAGTCAGTGATCCCCTGGCATATCTACCAATACTCACACCTCGCCTTTTCCAGAGATGCAAGTCTCAGTCTCTACATGAGACTGAGAGCGACTACAAAACCAGAACTCAAGAGCAATACAGACCCAGAGTTCAGCCAGCACAGAAACACAAAGACACAGACAATATCTCACCTCCAAGTGGATCTCCGGAGAAGAGGGTGGTCGCTGATACAGGACGAGCCCCAAACTGTAAGATCCCCAGATCGGGGAGACCCTCACTCAAGTCTCGGGATGACGTGACCCCCCAAGAACTCACGGGAGACCAATCCTGTTGCAATCAACAAGGGGTTTATTGATAGGGACGACAGAACCAGTGCACTGGGGTCAAGACTTGTATCCCACACAGGGGTAGAGGTGTTCAACCTCGAACGGTTGGAAGAAGGGGTATTTAAAGTAGTCTAAACAATTTGGTAAGAAATGGTTTTGACTGGCCATGCTTTCCTCTGCTATAAATATCCAGGAATTTTATGGGAGTTTCAGAATAGTACACCATGTTCTATATGTGGCTTGTTGAGAACCATGCAGTCTAGTGCAATGTTGAAGCCCGCCATTACAAATACGGTTTTCTGTTCCTACCTAGGCTGCACATCCTTGGGATTAGTTCATGGAATAATTAGTTCCTTGTGCTTATTTCATAAGTAGAATTTCAAAGCATCCCTCTCATTTAGAGTTAAGGTTCTGAGCCTGAGCCTTTTTAATGTTGGCTACATATTTCATTTTGACATTTTATGCTCATTCATTAAAGCTGTGGGGACATTTTTCAATCTTAGGTTTCTGTTAGTGACAGATTCACAGACTTAATAAGCTGTGCTACTGATGTTCTCTGTGAAGTAAAGTGCTAAAATGCTGAGTAAGAAAAGGCTCAAGGACTGCGGGGTTGCCCTATAATGCAATAATGTAGCTGAACGTGCCTTCAAGTACTGCTTTGCATTCATATGTGGCTCTGAATCCTTCTGTCATTACACACAGCATTTTGGAATCTTACCTTATAGAGAATTACTATGCTATGTCCTCCATAGCTTCTTTAACTTTTCTCCCCTCAGTAGCCTCTGCCAAGAGAATGTTTTTTAACTCAGTCACAAGTTTCACTTTAGAAACTATTTTTTCTGGGTGAATGATCTTTCCTTTTAAAAATATTTCCTTCAAGAAGTATTAAATTAAATATATTAGTCTATGAAAAGTGTGGTGTGTATTTGTTCTTTGGAACTGACCATATTATGTATACTTTATTTTAGATATGATATGGAAAAGAAAAAGTAATGAGCTGTAACTCTTAAATGTGCTCTAAATTTTTAAATAAAATAATCAAATTGCAGTCTGAAGATATTTCCCCTTAAGGTTCTTTGGAGATTCTCTGAGGTAACATTTAAGCAGATTTTTTATGCAGTTTAAAAAATAATTCAAAGGTTGTCATGTAAGCTAAACCTACTTTCTTCTTAACCCATATCTATTATAATTAACATAAAAATGGGGAGCTCAAAATTTACTTTGGTGTAATGAATGTTAATAAGCAAGTGAAACATGGAGTTCTTACTGTTCATACTTAAAACTTTATTTATTTCCCATAAATATGTATATGTATTACAAGTTAGAATGAACGTTTATAATATACAATCTTTGAAACTCTCCTTACACCCATTTCTCAAAATTAATATTACTATGTTTATGATTTCTTCATAAGATAATCTGTGGTGTCATTGGAAAATGGTGATACTATGTGGCCAGAAGAGAAGGGAAAAGGGGTAAAGTGAAGAAGGGAAGTGATAGGGAGATGAAAGAAGAAAAGAGAATAACTTCCTTTACTTCCCCAAGGATAAGAGGATATCAACTGAAATTAACCTTGACGGCAAATAAAGGGATTTTGTAATGTTTACCTTGAAATAAGTTTCAATTCTATGCAGGAAAATAAATGTAAATTTCAAAAGATCTTAACTAATTACCTTTAAATTATGAGGTTATAATTTGCAGCATTTTAAAAACTATTTGCTTATTTAGAAACTGATAATTTATTAAACATTAGTTATATCAATCAAAATGCTTAATCAACTCAATATAAATTTTTTGCCCCTTATTTTACATGCATTTTTTTGTAGAATTTACAGATATCATATTGTGTGAATATAGCTTTTACTACAAATATCATTTACTTCCAGAAACTGAATTTTAGACAGGACTAGCAAGTTAATTATATATATTAACCTTATTTAAAATTATGTACTCTATTGGCTTTCCTATCTAATACACAGCTGGTTTAAATTTTAATTGCCTTTACCGAAATGTAACCATTCTTCATATGCTATATACTTCTCATGTAAGCAGATTCTTCATACTGAACACATAGCTGTCTGAAACTATGTACTCTTCTAAGCCTCACACAATATAATGAGTGTGTGCATGTGTGTTTGTGTGTTTATTTGTGTGATATGTGTGTGTCGTGTGTTTGTGTGCATGCATAATATGCTAGATAAATACAATACCATCCATTAAGAAGCAAATCATGGTTATAGCCTGATAACGTATGTACACGGTTTTAAGTGCAGTTCTGGCCCAGAAGGTTCCAGGAAATTCAATTCTTCCTTATAAACTAGTTAAACCATGTTTAAGACAACATTCCTTTGTAATTTCTTTACCAATGTGTGTGTGTGTGTGTGTGTGTGTGTGTGTGTGTGTGTGTGTTCTGTTAAAAAAAATCTAGAGCAAAGCCTTTTCTTAGGGACAGATAAAAGATAAACAGATTTCTAATTTGTTCTTACTCTTGCTTTGAAATACTTCAAGAAGTAAAACTTTTCCTCCCTCCCCCTCCTGAATGTGGCATGTGCACAGTGTAGTACACAGATATTTCATAATTAAAGTCCAATTATGGTGATAGATTTTGTTTCCTCATTAAACCAATTGTTAATTTATTAATTTTTTATGTCTAGCTTCTATTATTTTGGACTATCATGAAATTTAGTGAATGAATTATGAAAGCGGTCCAGAACAGTCATCACCTATTGTTGTCCTCTGATCTCAATGTCATTCAGGTTGTCCAGGATGTTACTGAGCAAAACCATAACCAAGTTACTCCAGGAGTTGTTCACAGGAAATTAAAAATGCAGCAATGCAATTTTTAGGTCACCAAGATTTATGTCTTATTGAACTGCTGAACTCTTGCTGTTAGAGGGAAGGGATGATTAGTTGTGCTAATTTTCAGTGTGACATTTACATAAGTGGTGAGGGCTCCAGTAGGGCATTAAATTATTTGTCATATGATCTTGGATGTGGGCTATTATTTGTAAATGTTTTCCAGCAGCTAGTGCCTTTTGCTGTGCTTTTATTCAACGACACAAGATTATTTCCATTTTTAATCAGTATCTCTAATTTAATTTTAAAGTACCTAGGTTTGGCAGTGCTCAAGCTGAGAAAGTGTGTTTTAATAATCGTGTTTGTGTGAATCTTTATGACCATTTTTTGCTTGAGAAACTAATTCAAATGAAATAATTTTCCTTTCTCTCTTCTGACACAGGGTCTTGCTGTATTGCTCATTAAACTAAGACTAGTTTTTTAGTGCAGGCTGTAAAAACATAGAAACCTTTTTATTTTGCTCTCACACCAAGTGCTGGTATATATAAGGATAAACAATTACAAGTAGATATTGTAGTTATTAAACTAAAATCTTACATTTTGAATAGTCCACTAAAGATGATAACTATATTATGTAAACTATACTTTTTGATTTTTAAATAAGTTGAAAGGTAGTAGAGGGATATCTTCAGTTGGTAATATTTTAAAACAGTTAACTTAGTACAACATGAAGAACAAACAGCAAGATGAGTAAATAATCATAGTTAAGTTACAATAAATATGCGTGCCTTTGGAATTGGCATAGGGAAATTATTTCCTTGTTAATCATAAGATTAATATACTATATGTTGGGCCCATGATTGTTCAAAATCTGGGGATTTAAAGAAGGAGTAGTAAATAATATATCATTTTTGTTCTCATAGATGTCCTTTCCTTTCTTAAATTGGTTAAACTTATACAGTTTTAAGAAAAAAAACAAAGTTGTTATGTGTCCTATAAGATAGTTTCATATCCACAATACTTTGAAATAAATAAACATTTTATGCATGTGGCACAGCAATGATCAAAGATGAGACTGATAATTTGGCAGTAAGACAAATACGGAAAGAAAAGTGAGAGAATTATGTAAATATATTTACATAAATTTTAATTGACTTGGTATGAATTTCTCACCGTGCACCCTAATTACACTCATTTCCAAGTCCTTTCATATCAGACCTCTGACCTCCTAACTTCCCTCCTAAAGTAAAATAAAATAAAATAAAAACAAAATAAGATAAATAAAACATCTGGCCATGAAAGATGTGAAATGTTATATTATTTCACACAGTATTCCCTTTGTCCTAAAAGTTTTCCTTGCAAATATACATTTCAGTGAGCTATTGAGTGCTTCAAGGGCTCTGAGGTCTGTTAGGTCATCAATACTGGATCCTCACCAATGCTTGGAGTCCCAGCCATACTGCAGCTTTGGTTCCATGACCTGCCTCTACATGTGCTCTAGCAGCTCACAGATGTGGTAAATGTTGGGGTGGTTAGCTCAAAGCCCTATATCTGGGCTTGGGTGGCATCTGATTTGATTAGCTCACCCAAAGCCATGCTATCAAGGCCAGCGCCCAGCATTGCTCAGGGGAGAGGTTGGGCCAGCTCTCCAGAGGCCTCTGAAGATTGGACCTCAGAAATCAATGTGTCTTCAGAAGGTATTCCAGACCACAGATGATTACATGGCCTTTGGTGGTAACCAGGTTGGAGCACGGACATTGACATAAACTCCTGCTGCAATCAGGACACAGACTTAGACACAGTCCTTGGTGACAGAACATGCCAGTCTTCACCATGGCCTGCAGTAGCAGCACAGGCCTCTCACATCGGGCTGCAAAAGACCAGTCTTGGTTTGTGGTGATCTGATAGGAGGCATTGGATTGCTTCAATCTCCTTGGACCTGTTGAGGCCCGTTTTGTGAACAAATATATTGTCGATTTTGGAGACGTTTACATGAGGTGCTGAGAAGAAGGTATATTCTTTTGTTTTAGGATGAAATGTTCCATAGAAATCTGTTAAATCCATTTGTTTCATAACTTCTGTTAGTTTCATGGTGTCTCTGTTTTGTTTCTGTTTTTGTGATCTGTCCATTGGTGAGAATGATGTGTTAAAGTTTCCCCCCATTATTGTGTGAAACACACTGTATGTTTTGAGCTTTAGTAGAGTTTCTTTTATGAATGTGAGTGCCCTGGCATTTGGAGCATAGATGTTCAAATTTGAGGGTTCACCTTGATTTTTCCTTTGATAAGTATGAAATAACCTTCCTTATCTTTTTGATAACTTTTGGTTGAAAGTCTATAATATTCGATATTAAAGTGGCTATGCCAACACCAGTCACAGACTAAGGTAAAAAACTCAGGTGACAACAGATGTTGGCAAGGATGTGGAGAAAGACGAACATTCCTCCATTGTTAGTGGGATTGCAGACTGGTACAACCACGCTGGAAATAAGTCTGGAGCTTTCTCAAAAAATTGGACATAATACTACCCGAGGACCCAGCTAAACCTTCTGTGCTTATACCCTAAAATGCTCCAACATATAACAAGGACATATACTCCACTATGTTCATAACAGCCTTATTAATAATAGTCAGGAGATGGAAAGAACCCAGATGTATCTCAACAGAGGAATGGATACAGAAAATGTGGTACATCTACACATTGGAGTACTACTCAGCTATCAAAAACAATGATTGCATGAAATTCTTAGGCAAATGGATCAAGCTCGAAAATATCATCCTGAGTGAGGTAACCCAATCACGAATGAACACACATAGTATGCATTGACTAGTAAGTGGATATTAGCCCAAAAGTTTAGAAAACCGAGAAACAATTTCCAGACCACATGAAGCTCAAGAAGAATGAAGACCAAAGTGTAGATTCTTCAGTCCATCTTAGCAGTGGAACAGAAATATTAATAGGAGAAAATACAGAGACAAAGTTTGGAGAAGATACTGAAGGCAAGGCTATCCAACGACTGCCCTACTTGGGGATCCAGCTCATATTTATATACAGCCACCAAACCCAGACAATATTGCTGAAATCAAGAAGTGTATGCTGACAGGAGGCTGATAAAGTTGTCTCCTGAGAGGCACTGCCAGAGCAAGACAAATACAGAGGCAGATGCTCCAGCCAACCACTGAACTCAGAACAGGGTTCCCTACTATAGCAGTTAGAGAAAGGATTGAAGGAGCTGAAGGGGTTTTAATCCCCACAAGAATATATCAACCAACCAGAGCTTCCGGGGACTAAACCACCATCCAAAGAGTTCACATAGACAGACCCATGACCCTAGCTGCAAATGTAGCATAGGATGGCCTTGTTGGGCACCAATGGGACGAGAAGCCCTTGGTCTTGCCAAGGCTCGACCTGCTAGTGTAAGGGACTATCAGGGTAGGGAGGTAAGAAGGGGTGGGTCGAGGGGTAGAGGAATACCCTCATAGAAGAAGGGGTAGGGGGAATTTGATGGGGGTTTATTGAAGGGAAACCAGGAAAGGGGATAACATTTGAAATGTAAATAAAAAATTCAATAAATAAAGAAAAAATCCAATAAAAAATAGAATGGCTACTGCTTTATATTTCTTGGGACTATTTGCTCCAAAAAAATTTCCATACTTTTTCTTTGAGATAATATTTTTCTTTTTCCATGAGATGCATTACCTGTATGCAGTAAAATGCTGGGTCCTGTTTACGTATTATGTTAGACAATGTCTTTTAATTGATGAATTTGATTCAATTGATGTTCAGAGATGTTAAGCAAAAGTGATTGTTTCCTTCTGTTATTTTTGGTTTTAGAGGTGGAATTATGTTTGTGTGGCAATTTTCTTTTGGGGTTTGTTGAAAGAAGATTACTTTCTTGCTTTTTCAGGATCTAACAGCTTTCATAGATTTTTTTGTGTGAAATCTGGTGTAATCTGATATGTCTGCCTTCATATGTTACTTGTTCTTTTTCTTTTACCTTTTAAATATTCTTTCTTTGTTTTGTACATTTGGTATTTTGATTGTTATGTGACAGAAGGAGTTTCATTTCTGGTCCAGTCTATTTGGAGCTCTGTAGTCTTCTGGAATGTTCATGGGCATCTCTTTCTTTGTTAGGGAAGTTTTCTTCTATAATTTTGTTGACAATATTTACTGGCTCTTTAAGTTGGAAATCTTCCATCCATATATACCTATTATCCTAAGGTTTGATCTTCTCATTGTGTCCTGAATTTTCTGTATGTTTTGAGTTAGGAACTTTTATATTTTGTATTTTCTTTGACTGTTGTGTCAATGTTTTCTATGGTATCTTCTGCACCTGAGATTCTCTCTTCTATGTCTTGTATTCTGTGGTGATGCTTGTGTCTATGACTCCTGATCTCTTTCCTAGGTGTTTTATTTCTTTATTGCTTCTATTTCAATTTTTAAATCCTGGATTGATTTTTTCATTTCTTTCACCTGTTTGGTTTTCTGTAATTCTCTAAGGCATTTTTGTGTTTCTTTTTAACGGCTTCCTTCTCCCTGTGTTGTCCTGTATTTCTTTAAGGGAGTCATTTATGTCCTTCCTAAAGTCCTCTATCATCATTGTGAGATGTTATTTTAAATCTGAATCTTGCTTTCCAGTTAGTGGCATCTGGAACTTGCTGTAGTGAGAGAACTAGGTTTGGATGATTCCAAGTTGCCTTGTTTTGAGTTGCTTATGTTCTTATGCATGTCTCTTGCAATCTGGTTATCTCTAGTGATACCTGTCGTTGCTGTCTCTGAATGGAATCTGTCCCTCCTTTGATCCTTGTTGTGTGAGATCTCCTCAGAGCACAGCTCTATCCGAGATTCTGTGATTCTGGGGTCCTCTGGGCCTGAGGTCCTGGGTGTGTCAGAGCTCTTGGGAGTCAAGCTTTTTCAGGGTATTGCAGGAGTGTGTGGGGGGACAGACCCCTGGGTTTGCTCCACGCACTGGTACACGCTGGAAGGAACATGTACCTCTGGTTGTCCAGGGGTTTGTCTTTTTCCTGGTTCCTGTGGGGTTCCCAGTTATGCTAGATGTTGGAGAATATATTGTGGCCTCAACTGTGATCTTGAGTTTGTCAGAGTTCCAGTGCTCCTAGTTATGCCTCGGGAGCTTCCTCTGTGATCCTGTGATCCTGTGATTCTGGGTGCTATAGTAGTAGGTACAGAGCCAGCACTCCAGGTATGCTCTGGGTACACATTCAAACTGTGATCCTAGGAGTGTTAGAGCACCTGGAAGTCAGCTTCCTCTAGGTGTTGGGGACTGTGTGTGGAGTCAGTGCCCAAGGTCTGCTCAAGGCACTGGTTCAAACTGGAAGGGCATAAATTCTTAATATAATATATTGCAAGAAAGAAAATGCATATTCCACACAAAATGGATCTTTTCATGAAGAATTAGTGTTTAGGTGAAGAGTATGACATTTCCTGTCTTGTACATGCTTTGTGAAAATAGACTCTTGTTGCTCTTCAGTAATTCCTCCCTGTGGATGAAGACAACAATCTGAAGTATTTGTATTGATTGCTACAATGAAACAGTATAAGACCCAATGACAGAACATGCAATTAACAACAATAAGTTAAGTATTTTTAAGGCAGTTTTTGATTCCTTTTCTTTGTTCTGCTTGCCTCCTCTAAAGACTCCCCCATTGAGCCAGGCGTGGAGAAGACATGTAGTAGCTGACAACCTTCCGTCTGACACCACTCTCAGAACCAGCATTGGAAATGCGTTCACCCTGCCAGCCTTCTGCAGCAGCCAGGCCAAGCACTGACTCCTTCATGGTAGTAAGGAACTCTTCAGGCTCCAGAAGTAAGTTGCACACATTCAGTTTCATCATTGCCTGTAAGTTTAAAGGCATTTTCCGCATGGTAACCAGAAGTTTTGCAAACTGGTAGTCTAAATGGAAGTCAGAATTGTTCATTATTGTTTGTAATGTTTTTATATCTTATCTTTGAGTTCAATATTTCTGGAGATGAAAAGTGTATTAGCTTTTACATTGATATCTACATCCTCATGAAATGTTCTGGTTTCTTTTCATGCTCATGATTTGCAAGCATTGTAGGATACATTTGCAACCTTGTGATTTGGACAAGAAAAAGGCTAGAAGAATAATTTTGTGATGCATAAACAGATTTAGAATGAACATGCATTGTGTCAAACTTATTTTAGCGAGTTATGAAAACCCAAGGCCTTAGTTAGCAGAATGAGTTGCTCTTGTAAAGAATACCTTGCATGATTGGCTGACTTATGGAATGGAGCAGTCTGTGTTTTATTTAGAGTTCGTGACAGACTATGAAAGTGCTCATTAGCAAAATTAAAAGAAATGGCAATTACATGTAGGATAAATGAATTATACATAGAAAATTTGAATACTTGGGAAAATACAAAACATACTGTATGTAACACCCCCCAAAACCTTGCTTTGAGTTATTTGTCTATGACTTTCTTAAGTTCTAATAAGTCAGGTAAATGCATTGTTTCCTTGATTATATTTATAGTATTCAGAAATAAAAATTTTTTTTCCTGGAAAAAATTCTTTTATAAAATATCGATTTGGTATATTTCAAATATTATTATTTTACTGGAGGCATTTTTGTCTTTCAAATACACATACATATGTCTATGTTTATGAATATATGTACATGCACATATGCATGTGTGTCTTGCATTGCAGATACTAATTACTGATTTATGGAATGTATTCTCTTCAAATGTCCATACTCAGAAAATATCCGTGGGTTTGTTTTTATAAACTGCATAGGTTTGGCTTAACTTCAAATGCATATTATTTGTGTAGTAATAAAATTATCCCTAAGGGAGTGGCAAGGAGGTGATGATAAGCACAGTTTAATTTAGCAGCCCATTGTAAGGCTACGGAGCCTTCAGTACAAATGTATATGCTATTAATGGAGAATAAAGACTAGTGTTGATAAATACTTTCCTTATTATGATACTAATTACGTGAGACCAGAGTATTCAACAGGCAGCTTGTTACGGCTTTCATGCCCAAATTCATGTTAGAGGACTACCTTAAGATGGAAAATCACATCTAGATTATATAAAAACTAATTCATAATTTTGTATTTGTACCATAAAATACGCAGTTGGCAAATTATAGATCATTACTGTAGTGAAACATTTCTTTTGTGTATATTTTTATTCCTCTACCAATTCAACATGCTTTATTAATTTACTTTGTGACCTTTATATTGAACAAAACACATTCATTTTTTATCTTAATTTATTTTTTATTTAATCACTTTACATCCTGGTCACTGCCCCCACTCCCTGTCACTGTCTTTCACAATCTCTCCTTCCATAGCCTCTATTTCTTTTCCTCTGAAAGGCTGAAAGTCCCCTCCTAATGTATCCCAACTGTTGCACAATTCTCTGAGGAGCTAGAAACAATGAATAGAACATCTTGAAAAAAACATGCTAGGTTTTCATCTTTCATAAATCCTAAGAAAATGAAAGATGAAGTCTATTCACAATGTAATGTCAGACATTTCAATGAAATATTTTTTTTCATTTTCTGATGATAAACTTAGCTTTTATCTTAATAATAGGATTTGTCTTTAGAAAAGTTTTTAGCAAATGAAATATATTTATTTATGTGTTTTCCTATTATTAATCACAGAACAATGAAATTAAATACATTTTTATATACTAGTAGCTATATAAGACCCAAATATTTATTTAATTAATGACTGTGGACTGCCAAAGGACAGGGTTAATATATGTAAAGCAATTGTTGCATGTTAATTTTTAATATTTTTGCTCTGTTTCATTTGGTTTTTAAATTACAAGTCTATTATTTTTAAGATTGGAACTTCCAGTTTTTTCTTTCTGTCTTTCTTTCTTTTTCTTTTTCTTTTCTTTTCTTTTCTTTTTAAATAGGGAATAATGTTAGGATAAAAATCCTAGACTGAATTAACTACCTTGAAAAAACAGAAAATGCATTCCCAGTCAGGAGCTAATTTCAAACTGTTCTTTGAAAAGTCATAGCATATCACTAGTGTTTCTTTTTTCAACAAGTATAATGGTGTTTATTTCATTCTTGAGAATGAAATAGAGAATGGAGAAAGCAATTGAAATACTTCATTCAACTCAGCTGCCTCAGGGAAGCTGAGGTAACTGACCACTGTTGCTTTAGTGATATTTTTCTATGCCATTTTAGTTTATTGCCAGCAAAAGCATAATTTTTCCATTTCATCTCTTCCTAACTTAAGTTTTGTAAAAAAAAAAAAAGCTATTCAAGAAACAAAAGGTTATACATAATCCTGTCTGAATAGCAAATCTTCTCATGTATACACGCTTGCGTGAGTGAATGCATATGCATGCTAAACTGTCGTGGGAATACATAATAGCGACAAGATCTCCATAATCTATTGTACTTTCTAAAACATAATTGTGTTTAATAATAAGCAATATTTAAGTTATTTTACACAAATTACAGTTTTAAGGTTTACAAACTATCTTATAATAAGATTGATGGTACTAGGCAAATGTGGTGTATTGTGCAGAATAATTTCTTTTAGTAGAGCTATTTAAAGGTAAGAAGTATCACTTGCAATGCCTAGTACTAATTAATAAACCATTAATTAATTTTATGGTTTTAAACATTTTTATGAGAATACAACATGCTCAACCAGATGAATTCAATTTTCACATTTTATATATTTATATGCATGAATTTAGACTGTACAATTCACATAAATCAACAAAACACAAATCATCAATAGAAGAACATTTCCTTAATTGAGAAAGGTTATGTGGTTATATTAAGCGAGTATAAACTGAATTCAGTAATTCCAAAATGAAGATCACAGTAAGAACATGTTAAATTATGCATTTCGCAGTACAAAAAGAAGAAATGCAAAACCTTTAAAAGATTCTCAAATAAAGCCAACCTAAATCAGATTCTACTAAACATTATGTTCAGTACATATCTTGAAATCCATTTTCACTAAGACACAACTTATTACCTAAGTGCTTTGCATTTAACATGCTTCAAAGGAGTCTTAGTTACTTTTAAAATAAATCCTGTTCATATCTTTGACTGCCTCTGAAAGGTAGTGATAGGAACCTGCTATTAGCAAGCATGTCTAGAAATATGGTAGAAATATCAAACTCCTAAGGGAAGAGGGAGGTAGACAAGGCCAGTTGTCAACCTAAGCCAGCAGCAATGAAGCACCACCAAACTTTGATAGCACCGAGAATTCCGTTAGGTAAATCATGTTCCCTCTTTGCATTTGACAAATGTCTCCCTTCATCTAATCTGCTAAGACTTATCTAAATAAACAAGACCCTGCTTTTGCTTTTCTGAAGCAGGTACGAAAGAATATAAATCAAAATTCTCATTAAACCACAATTACACACTTGTAGGGGAGTAAAGATAACACAGAAGTGCAGGACCTACCACAGGGTAAACAGGAATTGAAAAGTAAAAATTGTCATGTGGCTTGAGTGTGTGAAATAGCATCATCCAAGACAATGAAGATAGATTAATTGGAAATTGAATTTGTCTGGCTCTCAGAGATAGATTTCAACCTTACACAGCTGTTAATGAGTTGATGTGTTGTCCTTTTGAGATAAAAATCCCAGAAGCTTGAGTGACAATACAGCCTTCCAAAAGCCTGTAAGGGCTGAGAACAGAAATGAATTTGGCTTAGCTGGCTGATCTTGATGGAGAGTCTGTTGTCTGTGCTTCGGGTTTGTGTTGGCTTGCAGAACTGCTGGTACAATATTTCCTACAAAGCAGTGCCCTGTCCAGAGGTCTGCACAGATGCTCGCTGCCTTTGCAGATAGTGATTACATTACATTTAGGGCTAGGAGAAATTAATGCCCTGTGAGAAGCACTCTCAGCAATGAGCTTTCAGTGAGTGCAAGCAAGCTGCATTGTTAGGTATTGGCTTAGAAATAAATCAGGACAAGCCAATTTATACTAATTCAATTTTAGGCTCTCTTGGTTACTCTGATGAACACCCCTTTCTGTAGTTAACCACCATGTATCAGTGACGGCAACCATGGAGCAATGTCAGATTTAGTATATTATGGGTAAATGCATACATCTCTCATCAACATTAAACAGATTGTGGGAGGCATTGCATCAAGAAAAATCTTGGCAGTCTATCCAAAGGCTACTTTTAGTGAAAATCCATGTTTTACTGTGGGAGGAAATTCAGAATAAAAGAATCTTAATGCTATCCCTCCAACAATACTTCCAGTGTTTTCGATGTGAATGGACTAAGTAATAGATAAAGAACTGTCAACTAAGAAGATTAAGAATATGAGAAAACTGGGAGACTTGATTTTGAAGTACGAAGTTAGATGGCATACTTGACTGCCGTAATAGCGATTTGACACAAACATAGAATTGTTAAAGAAATTAATAATGAAATTGATAAAAAGAGAATGCAGTAGGGATGGTTGACATATGGGCTGTGTTTGGGCTGTTGTCCAATGATCACCTCCTTTGTCCCTGCTGAACACCCACACATACTGTCTGTCTGTGACATCGGATGGTGGTAATTTGTATCCATGTCTAATTAACCTCAATTTTGGATTTGGTAATATTCAAGAAGTGATTGACTTGGCATAAAAATAAGTTTCTATGATAAGCCTGACATACCCAAGGCAGGAGCATTGGCTTAGGCTATAGATTGATGATTCTGTTGCTTTCAACTCATCTGTGTCTTGGAAGGTGGTATTTTCCCCCGATCCCAGGCAAGCTTAAATCTGTGATAAGAATCAAGGTTTCCTTTTGATAATTTGTACACAGATAGAGATTGGTATGACAAGTTTTGTAGCCTTAACATATTGCTTAATATCTAAAACAAATCAAATTTTAGCATTGACTTACTTATTAATTATTTGAATATAGAATTCCATTAAAATAAATGAGCTCTGCTTAGATTATTTCAGTGCTTTCTATGGTAATGATTTAGACAAAGAAATAATTCACAACTTAAAAACCTGACTTTATTATTTATGCAGTAAAAAATAAATATAACAAGAATTTTCTGTGCCAAAAGAGGGCTTGTAACATAGTGCTCACAACTTTTATTATGTGAATTTTTAGTACGTATTATCAGGTTTATATTGTTAGACTTTTCTAATGTGTCTTATATTCATGCTTAAACAAAACAGTAGGTTTTCCCAACCCTGTACCAGGTTTATTAAAGAGTGATTCTGTTTGGCCTGTACAGTTTTAGTGGGTGTGCATCTCTGCATTGATGAGCTTTTTATGTCGTCAGACAGAAACGCTTCCACGTGGAAAACAGGATCAAAGAAAATGGCATCAGATATAGTGATGCCATCAGGGCATCAACTGGCATCTGAGATGTTGTAAGGTAGATTCTGGTTCTTTATCTATTCACACAGCATAAGGAGATTGTGCAGAATGCTTAGTTTGTTTGGGGAATGCTATTAGACTGGAAATACAAATTTCTGTACTGTTTACAGACAAAATTTAGAAATGTAGGCAGTTATACAAGGTTATTTGTCTAACAGATTTTTATAAAGCCTCAGGAGGAAAGTAACGATTGATGAAGATAACACAAAAGGAGATGTCATACAAGAATCATCAGCTATATCTTATTTGCGCTTTGCCTGTTCTGATAGTTTCATTCTAATTTATTTTTGAACAGGACGTCCATAAGAATTAAGTAGGACCTTCTGTTCTTGTATACTTTAAATCTCAAGAATAAAGTTTGCTATGTAGACTTAGACATATGTTTCATGTAAATAAAAATGTATAGCATTTTACCTCTGGGAATGATGTTCTTTTGTCAGCCAATACCATACATCAGTTTAAACATGAAAAACATAGTCACTTTGGTTCATATCACAGATAATATGACATACAATTTTGACCAACTCACAGAAAAGTCACCAAAAAAATCAATATTTACATAATAATTTAAATATAAAATAATGTTTTTGTAAAAAAAATATAAATGAGGAAAACAATAAATAAATATCAGTTTTGCTATAAAAAGTATACCATCCTTCAGCAGGTATATATATACAAGGCAGTATGACATGTATAGGAAATAAATAATAAACTACACAGGAGAAATAATTAAAGCTGCCACTTGAAATACTAAGAAATAAAGAGGTTACCATGTTAAATGAAATAGGTTAGGCTGACCAGAATAAAACAAATACCATGCGATCTCACTGATATTTGGAATCCATGAATTATAAAAGTCAGAGGAGAAGTGGAATGAGGAAAATTTGAGGCCAGCCAGAAAAAGGAGGAAATGCCACTGTTGATCATTACCTAGTGAGTTTCCATTACATAGGAGTGAGTAGTGACGATTTCGTATTACAGATTATGGTAACTGCACATCAGAGGCTTACTGGCATTTCAGAGATTAGGTCTCTAAGTTTGAAAGTTTTCATTCCTGAGAAATGACAAATATGGCAGTTGATGTACATATACTAAGTTGAACATTATAAAATCTTTTGTAGAAACACCATAAGGAATTTCATTTATATGTATGGTTTTGTGCTTCTATGCATTCAAAAAAAAGAAATGGGTAGTGTTGACGAGATCACTCTACAGTAAAGTTACTTTGATTTCTAGCATATTGACTTAACCTGGATTCCACATTGGAAGGAGGGAGCCGTATTCTAAAAGCTGTTCTCAGACCCTTTGGTGTACAGCATGTCCATACTTACATAAGCACATATCATATGCACACATGCACAAATATATTATTAATAATAATATATTAAATGCTTTTATAAAGGAGAATGATTAAGATGTCACAGTTTAAGATACAAATAACACATTAGTGGTACACAGTTTAAAAACATAAAACAATAACACCGGAATCTTTTTTTTATTAGATATATTTCTTTATTTAAATTTCAAATGTTATTCCCTTTCCTGGTTTCCAGTCCATAAGACCCCATCCCCTCTCCCTCCCACATCTGGGTGTTCCCCCCATCCAGCACCCCTTACCACCCAAGTCTGACATTTCCCTGCACTGGGGATGCAACCTTGGCAGGACCAAGAACTCCCCCTTCCACTAGTGCCCAAACAAGGCTACACATGCAGTTGGAGTCCTGGGTCAGTCCATGTATAGTCTTTGGGTAGAGGTTTAGTCCCTGGAAGCTATGGTTAGTTGGCATTGTTTCTCTTATGGGATTGCAAGCCCTTTCGGCTTTTTCAATCCTTCTTCTAATTTCCCCCCAAGGGGGTCCTGTTCTTAGTTCAGTGGTTTGCTGCTAGCATTGACCTCTTAATTTGACCTGCTCTGGATGTGTCTCTCAGGAGAGATCTATATCCGGTCCCTTTCAGCATGCAATTTTTAGCTTCAGCAGTCTTATCTAGTTTTAGTGGCTGTATATATATGGGCCTCATGTGGGGCAGGTATAAAGGATGAGAAACTCTACATATTCTCATCTTCTTAGTATGAAGTGCATTATTATAGTCTGTGAACATACAAACTTTTCACCTTAATGTTAATTATAAATTAAGCATTTCTGTATGAACAGACAGTTGCTGAAATTCAAAAATATTTGGGAAAGTTGAATTAAGGTTTCCTGAGATCACATGCGTATCATATAAACATAAGTACTTAAATGACTGCATTTTGTGGTTGAATAATTGTAAGCACTGGGGCTTAAAAGAAATCTTCGTGCAAATGTAACGTAAAGACACTATCAATGCTTCCATAGTTCTACTGTTGAGCTTCATTTCCTTCATACAGTAAAAAAACTTCTTTACAGTATTTGAAATACTACGAGGTGTATGTATTTACTTTATGAGATAGAAAACTCTTTGACATTACATTATCCTTCAATTTATTTGACTCTTGGCACTACTGAATTCTGTAGGGATTTTTTGCTTTCAGATTTAAATCTGAGTGCAGATCTGATCTAGTCATAATATTAGGTTCCAGTTTCTTATAGCATCATGGGAAATTGTTGAAAAGATAGATCTTTCATTTAAACTCGTGGTGGATCTGGTTGGTCCTAGACAGTTTTCTTATCAGTAGCTATTGATTAATTTTAATCATGTTCTGCTACTAAACAGCAACATCTCATATTTAGGAATGGTAATTTAATTTTCCACAGGTATAATTCATGCAGGCTGGTAAGACACATGTAACAGACAAGACAATTTCACTGCTACTGACTGACATTAGTCACGAAACTATGCTGATGAGAGGGAAACTATAGGTCATAGCCTTTTTCCATCCCCAAATGGCTCACACGCAGTTTACCTAGAGTACAGTGGGCCTTGTGACATTGTTTCCATATGTTGCCAATCTCCAGGAATCTTTTGTTGTATGGTGATAGGTAAACATGCTCCTCTCCAGTGCTTCAGGGGGTCTGTTTGAGATAATGTTGCTCTGTGCTCTACTGCTGTTTCTTCATAAGTGCTTGTTCCATATCAGTATCTAACAGTACTCCTGAATCTTATTTTGAAGATATATGGGTGTTGGGCCCAGTAAGCTAGTGAGACTGTTTAAACTTCTCTGCCACTGGCACAATTATCATTTTTTATATAGCATGGATATATTATTAGTTAATGATTTTTCATAAGCGCTAAAAATTCTTTAGGGGATAATTCAATGACATTGGTGGTCGTCTTCATTATACAGATTCATTTTCTAAGAGCACCCCATGCTTCAGAAAAATAGCTAAGATTTTTAAAAATGTCCATTCGATAAGGAAAAGCTGTCAATTGCATCTTTTGTGCACTTTGTTTTTAGTGTATGCATATGTGCAATTGTGTAAAAATGCTTCTTATGCATGCATGCTTTTCTGAGATAATTGACCTATTCTCTAACACTGAAGAAATGTATTTCACAGCACAGTAACTTTTGTAAACTTTGTTTCCATCAATTGTGTAGTATAGAAATAAAATTAGATTTAGAGTGCACTTCAGTTCTAGTCTATTGTTAACACCATGGTAACTGATAACTCCAATATATTGTTCATTGAAGAATAGATCCTATTCTAATTAAACCAACATTCATATTCTGACACGCACATTTTCATATGTGTATGAACATTTCTTGATTCGTTGTTTTATCTCTTTGTTTGTTTTATCATATCACATGAATAGCACTCAGCAACTACAGTGATGGGATAGTTCTATTGGTCATGTGCATTTCTGTAGGTTATGAAATGGAAAAATCAGTACCTTTTGTTCATCTTCAGCATTGTTCAACTATTGCTGAACATTTAGTCTCTCAGTTTTGGTAGTAACCAAGAGTGTTTGAAATTACTTTGTAAATTTTGTTGGAACCATGCGTATCACCTACTTTAGTTTGGGAAAGGATCTTTTATTACTTTTAAGGTATTAAATATCTCCATTGTCTTTCACAAATCTTATAGTAAGCTTTACCCCCTGCTATCATTGACATCCTCCTTGCACTTTGTCATAAGTGAAGCTGCTTGGTGTTTTGTGACTGGACTTTTGAAATAAAACTACATTTTGAAACTGTGTCTGACAAGCTATGCTGCCTTTTGTCATTATGTCTTCTAAACAGCTCCGCCAAGTCATTAGTAGCTCTAATAATTTCTAGTTTACAAACCGTGAAATCACATATAATGAAACATCATGTGGTATCCCATTAATGTGCAGAGTCTTACAATTTATGTACCAGTTAAAACACATTTAAGTGAAGTGTAATTGTACGTACAATATAGATAACATTGTCCCATACAATATCATTACCTATTGAATAGGAAATGCTACTGAAACAATAAACATAAATAAATTGGCCAGATTAACGAGAGGACACAGAGAGTGTGTCCAAATTAACAAAATCAGAAATGAAAAGGGAGACATAACTACAGATTCAGAGGAAATTCAAAAAATCATCAGATCTTACTATAAAAGCCTATATTCAACAAAACTTGAAAATCTGCAGGAAATGGACAATTTCCTAGACAGATACCAGGTACCGAAGTTAAATCAGGAACAGATAAACCAGTTAAACAACCCCATAACTCCTAAGGAAATAGAAGAAGTCATTAAAGGTCTCCCAACCAAAAAGAGCCCAGGTCCAGACGGGTTTAGTGCAGAATTCTATCAGACCTTCATAGAAGACCTCGTACCAATATTATCCAAACTATTCCACAAAATTGAAACAGATGGAGCACTACAATTCCTTCTATGAAGCCACAATTACTCTTATACCTAAACCACACAAAGACCCAACAAAGAAAGAGAACTTCAGACCAATTTTATGAATATCGATGCAAAATACTCAATAAAATTCTGGCAAACCGAATCCAAGAGCACATCAAAACAATCATCCACCATGATCAAGTAGGCTTCATCCCAGGCATGCAGGATGGTTCAATATAAAAACCATCAACGTGATCCATTATATAAACAAACTGAAAGAACAAAACCACATGATCATTTCATTAGATGCTGAGAAAGCATTTGACAAAAATTCAACACCCTTCATGATAAAAGTCCTGGAAAGAATAGGAATTCAAGGCCCATACCTAAACATAGTAAAAGCCATATACAGCAAACCAGTTGCTAACATTAAACTAAATGGAGAGAAACTTGAATCACTAAAATCAGGGACTAGACAAGGCTGCCCACTCTCTCCCTACTTATTCAATATAGTTCTTGAAGTTCTAGCCAGAGCAATCAGACAACAAAAGGAGGTCAAGGATACAGATCGAAAAGAAGAAGTCAAAATATCACTATTTGCAGATGATATGATAGTATATTTAAGTGATCCCAAAAGTTCCACCAGAGAACTACTAAAAGCTGATAAACAACTTCAGCAAAGTGGCTGGGTATAAAATTAACTCAAATAAATCAGTAGCCTTCCTCTACACAAAAGAGAAACAGGCCGAGAAAGAAATTAGGGAAATGACACCCTTCATAATAGATCCAAATAATATAAAGTACCTCGGTGTGACTTTAACCAAGCAAGGGAAAGATCTGTACAATAAGAACTTCAAGACACTGAAGAAAGAAATTGAAGAAGACCTCAGAAGATGGAAAGATCTCCCATGCTCATGGATTGGCAGGATTAATATAGTAAAATGGCCATTTTACCAAAAGCGATCTACAGATTCAATGCAATCCCCATCAAAATACCAATCCAATTTTCAAAGAGTTAGACAGAACAATTTGCAAATTCATCTGAATAATAAAACCCAGGATAGCTAAAACTATCCTCAACAATAAAAGGACTTCAGGGGGAATCACTATCCCAGAACTCAAGCAGTATTACAGAGCAATAGTGATAAAAACTGCATGGTATTGGTACAGAGACAGACAGATAGACCAATGGAACAGAATTGAAGACCCAGAAATGAACCCACACACCTATGGGCACTTGATTTTTGACAAAGGAGCCAAAACCATCCAATGGAAAAAAGATAGCATTTTCAGCAAATGGTGCTGGTTCAACTGAGGTCAACATGAGAAGAATGCAGATCGATCCATGCTTATCACCCTGTACAAAGCTTAAGTCCAAGTGGATCAAGGACCTCCACATCAAACCAGACACTCAAACTAATAGAAGAAAAACTAGGGAAGCATTTGGAACACATGGGCACTGGAAAAAATTTCCTGAACAAAAACACCCATGGCTTATGCTCTAAGATCAAGAATCGACAAATGGGATCTCATAAAACTGCAAAGCTTCTGTAAGGCAAAGGACACTGTGGTTAGGACAAACGCAAACCAACAGATTGGGAAAAGATCTTTACCAATCCTACAACAGATAGAGGGGCTTATATCCAAAAAATATACAAAGAACTGAAGAAGTTAGACAGCAGGGAGGCAAATAACCCTATTAAAAAATGGGGTTCAGAGCTAAACAGAGAATTAACAGCTGAGGAATGCCGAATCGCTGAGAAACACCTACAGCACTGTTCAACATCGTTAGTTATCAGGGAACTGTAAATCAAAACAACCCTGAGATTTCACCTCACACCAGTGAGAATGGCTAAGATCAAAAACTCAGGTGACAGCAAATGCTGGCGAGGATGTGGAGAAAGAGGAACACTCCTCCATTGTTGGTGGGATAGCAGACTGGTACAACCATTCTGAAATCAGTCTGAGGTTCCTCAGAAAATTGACATTGAACTGCCTGAGGATCCAGCTATACCTCTCCTGGGGCATATACCCAAAAGATGCCCCAACATATAAAAAAGACACGTGCTCCACTATGTTCATCGCAGCCTTATTTATAATAGCCAGAAGCAGGAAAGAACCCAGATGCCCTTCAACAGAGGAATGGATACAGAAAATGTGGTACATCTACACAATGGAATATTACTCAGCTATCAAAAACAATGACTTTGTGAAATTCGTAGGCAAATGGTTGGAACTGGAAACTATCATCCTGAGTGAGCTAACCCAATCACAGAAAGACATACATGGTATGTACTCATTGATAAGTGGCTATTAGCCCAAATGCTTGAATTACCCTAGATGCCTAGAACAAATGAAACTCAAGACGGATGATCAAAATGTGAATGCAGATCGCCCATGAGAGACACAGCCAGAATACAGCAAATACAGAGGCGTATGCCAGCAGGAAACCACTGAACTGAGAACAGGACCCCTGTTGAAGGAATCAGAGAAAGAACTGGAAGAGCTTGAAGGAGCTCGAGACCCCATATGTACAGCAATGCCAACCAACCAGAGTTTCCAGGGACTAAGCCACTACCCAAAGACTATACATGGACTGACCCTGACTTGACCTCTGTAGGTTGCAATGAATATCCTAGTAAGAGCACCAGTGGAAGGGGGGAAGCCCTGGTCCCTAAGACTGAACCCCTAGTGAACTAGACTGTTGGGGAGAGGGCAAAGGGGGGAGGGGGGAGGAACACCCATAAGGAAGGGAGGGGGAGGGGATGTTTACCGAAACCGAAAGGGAATAACATTCCAATGTATATAAGAAATACCAAGTTAATAAAAAAAAAAAAAAAAAAAAAAAAAAAAAAAAAATTGCATTGTGATCAAAACCACCCATGTTTTATATAATGTTCTGTTTTGTTAATAATTAATTTTAATTAATTAATTAATTTGAATTGAGGTTATAGTATGTAGCTCAACCTGGCTTGGAAAACACTATGTAGCCTAAATATGTCTAAGACATATTATAATTCTTTATGTCCTGTTTAACTCACTTTATCTCTAGTCTTTCTGTGACTTACAAGTACTACTTTCTGTGTTTTGATATCATTCATAGTTTCTGTAAGTAATCTGTTACTGAGATCCAAATATTATTCTTTTTTTTTTTTTTTTTTTTTTCGAGCTGGGGACCCAACCCAGGGCCTAGGCAAGCTCCCCACTGAGCCAAATCCCCAACCCCCAAATATTATTCTTATTGTAACTCACATTGTACCGTGAGTCATCTTTTGCATGGGAACATTGTAGAATAACTACTTCAGTTACCAGCCTTCAGTTTTAATATATCTAATGTTGGAATTCATATTCTCTGAGACTGTTTCTAGGTATTTAAAACTGTACTTCTTCCCAACTTCTTTGCAGTTAACATTAAACTGATGGAACAGAAATTCATGGGATATACTCTCAGGAAGAAATGTCATAGACTGTAAAGTAACTCAGGATATAATATGATTTGCCTTAATAGACTTGTTCCTAAATCATGACCCTACTATATTCTTCAAGAAAGAGATTTTGGATAGCCAAATATAAAATTGTAATAGGTAAAAATAAATGATCCAGTTTGTTTCTAGTCTAAATCTACAAGGAAATAGGAAATGTTTTTCTCAATAATTAATTAATTAATTTATTTTACATCCTGATCACAGCCCCTTTGCCTCCTCACTTCCCAATTCCACTACCCGACCCCTTTCACCAATACCTCCCTTCTCCTTAGAGAAGAAAACCCTGCCCCCTGAGTACCTACCCACCTTGGCATATCAAGTTTCATCAAGACTAAGAGTATCCTCTCTCACTGAAGCCAGATAAGGCAGTCCAGTGAGTGGAAAGTGCTCCAAGGGCAGGCAGCAAAATTCTGAATCAGAGACATCCACCACTCTAATTTTTGTGCTTTCCGAAGGGAGACATCTGCTACATATTTGTAGCTGGTCTGGGTCCAGGCCGTGAATGCCCTTTGGTTAGTAGCTCAGTCTCTGTGAGCCCTTATGAGCCCAAGTTATTTGGCTCTGTATGTCTTTTTGTGGTGTTCTTGACCCCTCTGGCTCCCTCAGTCTTTTCCCCAAATCTTTCACAAGACTCTTCAAGTTCTTCCTATTGTTGGTCTGTGCATCCCTGAGGCTGTTTCTATCAGCTTCTAGATGAAGCTTCTCAAATAACTGTTGTATTTGGCTCTGTAGAGCATTATTAGTAGTGCCAGATTTTGGCTCTCTCCCATGGGATGTCTCAATTTGTGCCAGTCACTGAATGGCCATTCCTTCAAACTCTGCTCTATGTTTATCCACACACATATTCTAAACCCCACAATATTGGCATGCAAAACAGACAGGGTGATGAATGAACTTGAATTGAAGACCCAAAAATAAACCCATATACCCATTGACATTTGATTGTTAAAAAGAAGAAAAACAATAAAATGTAAAAAGAAACATCTTCATAAAATGGTGCTGGTATAACTGGTTGACTGCACCTAAAAGCATACAAATAGATTCATATCAACCTAAAGAAAACTCAAGTCCAAGTGCATCAAAGACCTCAACCTAAAATTAGATATACAATATCTACAGAGAGAAAGTGGGGAGTACCCTTGAAAGCATTGGTACAAGTGACGATTTCCTGAATGAAACAACAAAAGGTCAGGCATTTAAAATCAACAATTAATAAAATGGACCTCATGAAACTGACAAAGAAAAACAAAACTTCTGTAAAGCAAAGGACATGCTCAAAAATACAAAGGACGGCCTATGGAATGGGAAAATATCTTTACCAACCCTACACCCAAGAGAAGACTAATATCAAAAATACATAAAGAGCTCAAGAAAGTAGACACAATCAACCAAAATGATCAAATTAAAAATGGGTTATAGAACAAAACAAATAATTCTCAACAGAAGATTCACTAAAAAATGTTCAATGACTTTAGTCATCAGGGAAATACAAATCAAAACTACTCTGAGATTCCATCTTGCTCTTGTCAAAATGTCTAAGAACAAAAATATTCAAGTAATAGCACATGCTGATAAGAATGTGGAGCAAAGAAAACACTCCTCCATTGCTGATGGGATACAACTAATTTGGAAATCAGTTTTCAGTTTCTCAGAAAATTGGGAATTGGTTCTATCTCACAACCCAGCTATGCTATTCCTCAGCATATACCCAAAGGATGCTCCATCATACCACAAGGGCATTTGCTCAATTATATTAATAGGAAAAATTTGATGAGTCATTACATATATGAATATATTTCTTAACTGAATAGAGTTTCAGGAAAGCATGTGTTTTCTTTAGCAATTAGAAAGTTGGGTGCTAAGAATAGGCTATTCTTATCAGTTTTCCAACTTATGTTATTCTTTGTTGGAATTTATTTTTCTTCAATGGTGTAACTTTCCAAACTTAATAGTGCTTGCCATAACTTTTATTTGTATATGAAGTGCCTTGTTTTGTCTCTTTGTCTTATTCCTCCATACATTCCTGTCTATTCCTGTCAGCAGATTCTTATTTTTGAGAGTTTATGCCTTGGAAAATCCTTCAGGGTTCTTCTTTTATTGCTGTACATATATATATATAAAGATTTATGAAACCCGTATCCATCTTATAAATTTCAATGTGAAAAGGTATTCAGCCTTCAGTCAATAGACCAATCTCATGATGCTTTGCCCTTCAATATTTATGATTACCTTATTTTTCTTAAAAGCCCAAAGTTTAATAGTGGTCTCAAGCATGCAACAACATATTTTCTTTTCATTTTACATCATAAGGATATAGTTATAACTAACATATATAACCCTTGCCTGATCTTATAAAATGTCATATTTTTTTCATTGTTCATACTAGCTTTTTATGCATGGAATATATTCTGAGTGGGAGTATATATACTTATATAGACTCATTGTTAAACATGTTACTATATGAGAATTTTACATATTTACTAAGGTGGTCTGAGATTTTACATTTCTGTTTACCTTTGTTTGTTCTCATAAACTCAGTGAATAATTATAGAGCTTCCTATACCCTAGTCATGCATCTAATAACAAATTATATCTTGATACCCTTCATCTGGATTTAGGAGAAGGCAAGTCTGCCACACAGAATGATTTAAAGAAATTTTCTTTAATTTGTTTTTCTCTCATTCCTGATGAAAGCCTAACACTTGCTCTAATTTAAAATGCATTTCATGCTCTGGTTTCCTTCAACATTTGTCTTTCAGGGTCCCTATAATTTGAATATTTATTTCTATAGGCAATACTTTATTTCTACTTGACAGTCATGATTGTGAAGATTGCTGAATGTACAGCATCTTTCATTCAGTGTTTGTTTTAAAATTAAAAATACCTATGACACATATTTCTTGTTCACTCTTTTTTATATGATTTCATTTGCAACATATTTACTTTCAATATTGTTTCTCGGTTCTCATATAATAATATGTTTTGTTTATTTTCCTTATCTGAATCTTTTATTTCAATAAACTGCTTTTCTCTTCATATGTTCATGTTTAAAAATTATGTCTACGGCCATTTTGAGTTGATTCAATAGAGGGCATTCCTTTATTTTTTTTCATTTAATTCCCTTCTTATATCACTAATTTCTCAATTAATTAGTTATTTAGAATTAATTAATTTTTGTAATTAATTCTAGTTATCCTGCACATTCTGCATGATAATTGCAAAAGCTCAAACTATCTTATTGGCATTATTGCTTTGTAACTTTGAATTCTTTCTCTTCTTGACTTTTCATGTATCTTGTCTATATATCCAAACATATTTTGTGTATAGAAATATTTAAGGTGAAGAATTATGTTCAACTAGTTAAACATATGTGTATTTTAAAAATATTCTTTAATGGAAGTGATCAGGACCTAATTTTTTGTCATGTTTGTTTTTTGCTCGCCTTATAATGAGATTTGAGGTTTCTCTAGTTTCAATGTTTTTGCTTCTCTCTCTCTCTCTCTCTCTCTCTCTCTCTCTCTCTCTCTCTCTCTGTATGTATGTGTATGTATGTGTGTGTGTGTGTGTATGGTATATGTGTGTATGTGTGTCTTTGTGAGTGGTGTGTACAGTGTGTGTGTTTGTGGTATTTGTATGTGTGTGTATTTGTGTGTATGTGGTGTGTGTGGGGTGCTGTGTGCGTGTGTGTGTGTGTGTGTGTGTGTGTGTGTGTGTGTCTGTACATGTGTAAACATGCATATGTGGTAACTGTAGGGTCACATACCATAAGTAACAGTGTCCTCCTCCTTTGATACAGTGACTGTCCTTGTCCTGAAGCTCAACCATAACTTAGACTGGTAGCCAGTCAACTTCAGGAATCCTCCTATCCCTGTCTTTTAAAATGCAAATCCATATATTTCATTCCCATTTTTGTTTAAAAATACATAGTCCCTTTAAAATTATGTGTAGAGATCCCTTTTCACATGCCTCTTCAATGCCTTCCTTTTTATGTGGTGCCTGAAACCCTTCCATTCTTTTTTTGACTTAAAGTATATATAATGGTATGTATATGTATTTTTCCTTTTTCCTTTTGTTGACATTATTCCTATTCAATCATTATGTAAAAAAGGTTTATGCTGTGCCTTTATTTTTGTTCTTTTATAAATATTTCACTGAAGATTTGTTAACCTTCGGTTTTCCATCTTTTGATTTATGATTATATTAAAATTTGTTTTGATCTACTGAAGCCACTAAAGCTACAAAATCAGTCTTAGTTCTTCCTCTTATAAATATTGTTCCAAGTTAGATTCTTTAATAGTCCCACACCACACTGATAAGCACCTATGATTTCGATCATTTAATCTCACTGTCCTTTTTCTCTAAGCATCTCATTTTAGATCACTTTAATTGCTACTCTTCTATTGTCTTAAAACATTACTTTCATCATGTCTAATCTAGGTTAAATTCTATCTTGTGTGCTATTCATTCTGATTATATAATGTTGAACTGTGGAAATTTCCGTTGGTCACTTCTATCCTATTGGTGATCATGTTTCCACCTTTTGTCAAGTCATCTCTACTTCTAGTACAATGGTCTTGGCTATTTTTAGTTAAAAATCATCCATAATGATTTGAATGAAAATTAAATTCTGGTAGATTTTCCTCTACGTGTACCGTGATGCCTGCAAACACAGTTTAGAACTCCACGCTTCCTATTTTCTATCTATGTTCTGTGCTCTTTCAAAGCTTCTGTGTCACTTTGTGTCATCCTTCCTGTGTTGTTGAAAAAAATGAAAACTTTCTCTAGAGACAGCTTCAATGAGACTCTGTTGCCTGTCTTTATAATTTGCAGTTTCATATTCCATGATATCAAGTTATGAAAGGGTTGTATGATATTTTCTAATTTTTTAGTTGTTTAAAAAGCAAGATAGGAAATACTTATTCATTTTGTGCCATTATTTTTTTTCCACTCGGAGAGCGTTCTCTCCCTCTTGAACCTCAGAGAGGATCGAGGACGATCATCAGTGGCCAATAGCAGTTGCAGGAAGCAACACTAAAAGCTGGCTTCACGCTCAGGAGAGAACGCTACGTCTCCTCCTCATGGTTTTGGGTGCTCTACACAGTCAGAGAAACTTCTCTAGTAATTTTGTGCTATTATAACTGGAAGCAGAACACTCTTATTTTTGCCTTAATGACTATTGTGAATCATAAAATCATGAATATTTTATTGTTTGCTCATTTCAACAATCTGGTTTTGCTTTGAATTCTTATAAAGTTGTTATTTTTAGACTGTGTCTACCACACCCATCCCATGCTTGTGTGTGATTTTAGACAGTTATATCTAAGTAGCCTAACTTGCATTATGTTGCAGTATTCATCATTCTGTATCCAGTGTACTGATATTTCAGTACTAAATCACCATGTCTGTACAATTCTCCCAAGATTATTCATGGAATCCTATAAATGTTGCTTTTATTTCCTCAGAAGAAGTGACTAAATGAAAGGTGTACATAAGCTTTGCAAATATACAACTTTAGTTGTCCCATGGTATGTACTTCTCTGTACTATATATCCCTAGGTCTAGGCCTGGAAGATTTTAGCATCCATATAATTTAACCTTCCAAGATGACTAATTCATCTGATTTTTCTTGGCTGATTTCTCTCTTGCTGCTATTAAGTAGCGGCTTAAGAGCTGTTTATGTGTGATTTGGGTGGATCCTATCTCTAACTCATTCTGTCAAATCTTTGATTTGTCAACTCAATTAAGTGTCACTTTCAAAAATGCCTGCTTCCTTCTAGGAACTAACTTTACTTTTTTTTTTTTTAATCTTTATTAACTTGAGTATTTCTTATTTACATTTCAATTGTTATTCCCCTTCCCGGTTTCTGGGCCAACATCCCCTAACCCCTCCACCTCCCCTTCCCTATGGGCTTCCCCTCCCCATCCTCCCCACATTACGGCCCTCCCCCAAAAAATCACGTTCACTGGGGGTTCAGTCTTGGCAAGACCCAAGGGCTTCCCCTTCCACTGGTGCTCTTACTAGGATATTCATTGCTACCTATGATGTTGGAGCCCAGGGTCAGTCCATGTATAATTTTTGGGTAGTGGCTTAGTCCCTGGAAGCTCTGGTGGGTTGGCATTGTTGTTCATATGGGGTCTCGAGCCCCTTCAAACTCTTTCAGTCCTTTCTCTGATTCCTTAAACGGGGGTCCCATTCTCAGTTCAGTAGTTTGCTGCTGGCATTCACCTATACTTTCATTGTTAGAGATTAAAGATGTGTACTGAGGGCATGTTTTATTTCATGTTGCTGGATTAAAATTCCTCTAGAGAATCCCAACCCCAGAGTGCAATGTTGTTTAGAAATAAGATATTTAATAAATGAAATAATGAGTTCATGAGAATGAGGCTTTGGGAAATGGATTAATATTCTTATAAGATTAGAAATCATAATCTCTTACTATCATCTATCTATCTATCTATCTATCTATCTATCTATCTATCTATCTATCTATCTATCTGCATCCTCAACCAATAAAGATGTAGAGAACAGTCAGTTACTTACTAGAAGAGAGATAACCCTCACACACAATTAAATTGAACTCATTTCGAACTTCATCATTCAGAAAAAGCGAAAATACAGCTACTTCATTTAAGCCACTTAGTAAATTGCATTTTATTATGGCTTCCCTAGAAAAACTCTATGTTAAAAAAATTTAGTGTGCCAGGGTTAAGAGATGTACTTCTGAAAATTGATTTCCCTGCTATATAAAGGTAATTCTGAGAATCCAGTTATACATAGAATAATACTGCTCATTATCTCTCATAGTCATCTTAATTTTTTGTAGTGTTTGATGGTGATAGATTTTTCTCAGTTATTGGAGAACAGAACATGGTGCTCCAAACTATCCCTTTTTGAGAAAGTGATTATTTTGACCTTAGGGTAATTGGAAAGACGTTACAAAAAGGGACTCTATCTTTCCTTTATTTGTCTGAAAGCAATATGCAGGATTCTAAAGAAAGAAGGTTTCTCATATTTCCTGACTTCCAGAGAAAATGAAAAGTAAGCCCGGAAAAGAACCCTAGGTCTTTATTTCTATGTGGAGATCCAGCAGAGGCATCCCCATCATCATCATTTGCCATCAGCCTGCGCTCAACTCGCATCCAGCTTCTCAAAGTCCTTATCCTTGTCTTATCAATTCTCTCTATGTTTTTCATTGATAATTAAAGCCAGGTTTTTAAGCTGTCTCTTTTAGAAACATTCATTGCTTGAGCTAGACCATGTGCAAGCATGTGTGTGCACACATATACCAACAAAGACAGACAGACAAACAGACACACACACACACACACACACACACACACACACACAGAGCAAAACTCATATGTACAAAATGTGGTGAAAAGAAAGAGGAGGTTAATGTGAAGAGAGAAAACATAATAAAAAAATGTTAAACTTTTCTGTTTTAACAGAACCACATTTTCTGTATCCATTTGCTGTCTTATTTAGGTGGTTGTATTTGATGTTAGGCAAAATGATGTACCGCTGAAAATACAGCCTAGCCCTTGTCTATTATTAAAAATGTCTCTTTCGACCAAGAGCATGTGAGGGTTTCAGAACAAAGGACTTTTACATATTAACCAAATTTCTAGCTTAAAAATAAAAACATATTTCCTAAGCTATTAAATTTTAAATGTGTTTTTGATTTTTTAATGTATGCATGTATGTATGCATGTTTGTATGCATGTATGCAACCCAGACCCAACCCGGACCCTCATTTGAGTCCCTATCTTTCTGCTGGTGGTGGGCTCAACAATTTCCCGCTTCCCACTGTAGGGAATTTCATCTAGGGCCTTCCCTTTTGATTCACTTCCCAGAACTCCAATACATTCCCAACCTCCTTCCTCCTGAGTTCGCCTGTTTCCATTCTATCTGCTGCCTCTCAGGGCTACAGTCCCACCCAATACTAGATCATGTTCACCTCTCCCTCTACTCCAATCTCCTTTCTCTCCTCTGACCCTCCATCCCTCCTGCCTTTTGGTTGCTTTTTTCTCCTTCCAAGGTAGGACAGAGGCATCTGCGCTAGGGCACTTCAGTTTGTTGACCATTTTCAGTTTTGTGGACTATATCTTGGGCATTCTGTACTACATTTGTGTGTGTGTGTGTGTGTGTGTGTGTGTGTGTGTGTGTGTGTGTGTGTGTGACTAATATCCATGTATTAGTGAGAACATACTTTGCATGTTCTTTTGGATCAGAGTTACCTCACTCAGGATGATATTTTCTAGTTCCATTCATTTTCCTGCAAAACTCAGGATGGGTAGTTCTTAATAACTGAGTAGTATTCCGTTGTCTAAATGAACCATATTTTCTGTATCCATTCTTCTGTAGTGGGACATTTGAGTTGTTTCTAGCTTCTGACTATCACAAATAAGCTGCTATGAACATGGTGGGACACATACGTGCCCCTGTGGAATGTTGGGGCATCTTTTGGCTATAATCCCAAGAGTGGCTTTTCTGGGTCTTTATGTAGGTCTATTTCAAATTTTCTGATGAACTTCCAAATTGATTTCCAGAGTGGTTGTACCAGTTTGCAATCCCACCAGCAATGGAGGAGTGTTCCTCTTTCTCCATATCCTCATCAGAGTCTGCTGTCACCTGAGGTTTTGATCTTAGCTTTTCTGGGTAGTGTACGGTAGAATCTCAGTATAGTTTTGATTCGCACTTCTCTGATCATTAAGTACTTTGAACATTTCTTTAGCTGCTCCTCAGCCATTGGAGATTCCTCTGTTGTGAATTTTAGGTTTAGTTTTATACCCCATTTTTTGATTGAATTGTTTGGTTTTGGGGTGGTTAGCTTCTTGAGTTTTTTATATATTTTGGACATTAGACATCTCTCAGATGTGGGTTTTAGTGAAGATTTTTCCCCCAATCTCTAGGTTGCCTATTTGTCTTATTGACTATGTCCTTTGCCTTACAGAATCTTTCCAGTTTCCTGAGGTCCCATTTAGCAATCGTTGATCTTAGAGTGTGAGCCATTGGAATTTAGTTTAGAAAATTTCCCCCTATGCCAATGAGTTCAAGCTTCTTTCCAAATTTCTCTTCTATTAGACTTAATGTATCTGGCTTTATGCTGAGGTCCTTGATCCACTTGGTCTTGAGCTTTGTGCATGGTGACAAATATGGATCTATTTTCATTTTTCTACATACAGATCGCTAGTTAGACCAGCACCACTTATTGAAGATGCTTTCTTTTTTTTCCATTGTATATTTTTGGCTTCTTTGTAAAGGATCAAGTGTGCATAAGTATATGGTTTTATTTCTGGGTCTTCAATTCAATTCTGTCGATCAACCTGTCTGTCTCTGTACCAATACTATGCAGTTTTTATCACTATTGCCCTGTAGTATAGCTTGAGATCAGGGATGGTGATTCCCTCAGCCGTTCTTTTATTGTTAAGAATTGTTTTTGCTGTTCTAGGGTTGTTTGCCTTTCCAGAGGGATTTGAGAATTTCTCTTTCCATGTCCTTGAAGAATTGTGTTAGACTTTTGATGGGGATTGTATTGACTCTGTAGATTGTCTTTGCTAGGATATCTATTTTTATAATGTTAATTCTGCCAACCCATGATCATTGGAGATCTCTCTGAGATCTTCTTTGATTTCTTTCTTCAGAGATCTGAAGTTCTTATACTGATCTTTCACTCGTTTGGCTAGATTTACCCCAAGATATTTTATATTACCTGTAGCTATTGTGAATGTAATTGTTTCCCTATTTTATTTCTCAACCTGTTTATCATTTGTATAATGGAAGGCTACTGATTTATTTGAGTTAATTTTATATCCATCTACTTTGCTGTAGTTGTTTATAAGCTGATGGTGTTCTCTGGTAGAATTTTTGAGGTTGCTTATATATACTATTATAGCATCTTCAAATAGTGATGCCTTTAATTACTCTTTACCAGGTTCTATCCCCTTGTTATCTTTTGGTTGTCTTGTTGTTCAAGCTAGCACTTCAAGTACTATATTGAATAGATATAGAAAGAGTAGGCATCCTTGTCTTGTCCCTGATTTTAGTGGGATTGTTTCAAATAGCTTTCCACTTTATTTGATAGTGGCTGTTTGTTTGCAGTAAATTAATTTTATTATGTTTAGGTATGGGCCCTGAATTCCTTATCATTCCAATATTTTTAACATGAAGGGGTGTTGAGTTCGAAGTTTTCTTCAAAAATTCTAAAACATGTTATAAATTTATACCTGATGTTATTTAAACTTTTTATTTTTAATGTGCATTAATAGATTCATATATTAAATGCATTTTAATTGCAATATAATTTTATAACTATTAACTTACAAAAAAATTATATTGCATAGAATTTCAAAAATCTTTTTTCCTCCCTCCAATTCTTCTTTGTCTCTTCCCAATTTATTGGCATTATTTTGTAGATGTGATTATATATGTGTATATATATATATTTAGTATATATTTTCATAAATATATAAAACACACAATCCTGAGTATATCTTTGTTGTTTGTGTGTGTATGGACTCATGGATGACTCCTTACTTTAGGCTTGGTGCCCATCAAAATTTCTGCCTTCTTTATTAATATGCATATTGACATGTGCTATTGTTCCAGTATTGCTTATGCTGCCATTTCTGAATCTATTTCAGAGCAGACATCCTGGTAACTTGGCTCTTACATTCTTCCTTTCACTCTTCTGTGGTAGTCCCAGAAAAAAATAACATGTGATGTAGACTTGTTCATTATGGCTGGAATCCCCACTATACACTGATTTCTGTATTATGACTAGTTGTAATATTTTGTAAGCTTCATCTGCTGGAGGAAAGAGTCTCTTTGATGAGACGTGGAAGCTACACTCATATCTGAAGTTTCAGAATTAGGAGTGACAGCTGGACACCCACTCTGTTGTAGGGGAATGTCATGGTGGGGAGGCAGGAGGGGGTGTGGTTAGGGAGGGGGAACACCCTTCTATAAGGAGGGAGGGGGATGGGAAAGGGGGTTATGGACTCCTAACCTGGAAAGGGAATTACATTTGAAATGCAAATAAAAATATACAATAAAAAATAAGCCTTTGGTGGGGGAGAAAAAAAAAAGAAAGAACATGTAAAGTCTGTCTTTCTGTGTCTGGGCTATATCAATCAATATAATTTCGAATACAGTGGGTTTTCCTCTAAACTTCATGATTTTATTTTCTTTTTTACAGCTGAATAGTATTCCATTGTGTATATGTACCACATTTTCACTATCAATTCATTGGGTAAAAGACATTTAGGTCACTTTTCTTTTCTGCTATTGTGAATAGGGCAGAAATGAAATGTCTGAGCAAGTATTTTTGGATCCTTTGGTCATATGTCAAGGCATGTAGTAACTACATCAGAGAATAGACTTGTTCTTGTTTTGAAAATAAGTCTTCATAATATTTCTATCCTATTCAATTCTTAGTAATTCTTATTTAATTCATATTGTCTTTCCTTACTCAGATGGAAAACTTTCTATACCATTTGAAATTGAAAGACTCCAAATAAATTACCATTTGAGATGCATCATATGCATGTACCTTGATTTGATTATTTGAATATTATTTCAAACATATTTGAAGTCATGCAAACTTCCATGAAATTCTAGCTTAGATTCTCAATGATACATATATTATGAAATAAATATGATACCAATCATTTGGAAATAAGGTGAACTATGGCTCAATCATGCATATTCTTTTTGGAACTTGAGATGATAATCAGCAGCAGATTTAGATAAAAGTACTTATTTCATAAACTAGTAGATTTGCTTGTTTGTTTAGTTCTATCCTCTAATAAAAAATATTAAGTGGCATTGGGGGCATTTCTCACATTATATACCTTGTCAGAGTGACTTTTTTATTTAACATTCTCCAAATATTGCTGTCCCAATGTATTAGATTAAAACACTCCATGACCAAAATAAATATATTGTTCCCTTTTGTTACAAATAACTCACATTTGTAACATTCCCTCTTAATGTCAGAAGATACCTTTCAGGTTTGTTGTTGATAAATATCTGATTTTGTTTGTGAACCTTCTTTATTTGGTAGTGATGCTGTCCTGAAAATGTTAGAAAAAATTTTGCTTTTACCTTTCAACCAAGGAACTACTGTTGGGTTTTTAAATAAAAGGTATCATTGAAAAAAATTCTCCTTTTTCATTTGCTGTCCAGTAATGTCCAAAAAATTGTATTCTTTTGGAAGTAAATGATTAATGTGAATGGTCTTCAAAGTCATGTCAAATCCATCAGGAATTGTGTTCATTAGCTCATTACCCTCTTTATTGATTACCAATGCTTTAGTCTCATAAATAGATAAAAGTATCGTATAATATTATACCTGTTAGAATATAAATACTCACTTTGTAAGTGTTGTATATTTTATTATCTTTTAATGCTGATTAGGTCACATAAATACATCCAAAAATGTCACTGCAACTGTTTACTAGAAAATATGTATTTGCATCACAAATATTGTGCATTTTATTGTTTTGAATTATTATCAGTTCATTAAAGAGTACTAAATATAATATTGGTATGAATATGCTCACATAGGACCATTTCTGATATGTTGTCAGTGAAGACCGTACATGACCACAGGCACTTCAGGTGAGAGAAGGACAATCTATACTGCTAGAGATTAACTTGGATCAACAATATGCAATCATAACATATAAATACTCTATCCCTAAGTTTCAAGATAAATAATGATAATTGTCTGTTACATTTTCCTTACAGTTTTGCATTTCTAACATGAAAGGTCACTTCTATAACACTACCAAGTGAAGTTAATCGTTCTCAGGAACTTTTAAGTAACTTCACTTTCATTTAAGACATTTATTTTTCCCTCTTCTCTGTCTGTAATGATCTCCTTATACTTTAATTAAATCTCCATTTCCCAGTTTTCACATTTCCTCTTCCTGTTACCTGTGTCTCGCTATTCCTCTATCTATACCACCGCCATGGTCTCTTTTCACTCTTCTGGGTTCTGAACAAACTCTGGGTTGAAAAATTAAAGCTGAATATTTAAAGCTAGGAACCACAGCTAAGAAAGAACATGCAGAGCTTGTCTCTCTTTGTTTAGGTTATCTTAACATAATGTTTTCTAGTTATATTAGTTTACTCACAAATTATTTCTTTTCTTTTTTAATTTGATATTTTATTTATTTGCATTTCAAATGTTATCCCCTTTTCCAGTTTCCCTTCCCCCAACCGGGATAGGGATCACATCCCGCTCCCCCTGTTTCTATGAGGGTGCTCCCCCATGTATCCACTCCCACCTCACCTCCTTAGCATTCTCCTATACTAGGGCATTGAGCCTTCATACTACGAAGTGCCTCCCCTCCCATTGATGCCAGGTAAGTCTATTCTCGATGGCAGGTAGAGCCATCGGTCCCTCCATGTGTACTCTTTGGTTGGTGGTTTGGACTCTGTGTATTTGGAGGGAATGGTCTGATTGGTTGATATTGTTGTTCTTCCTATGGGTTTGCAAACCTTTCAGCTCCTTCTGTCCTTCCCATAACTCTCCCCTTGGGGTTCCTATGCTTGGTCCAATGGCTAGCTCCGAGTATCCCCATCTGTGTTGGTTTGGCTCTGGTAGAGCCTCTAAGGAGACAGTTATATCAGGCTCTAGTCAGCAAGCATTTTTTGGCTCCAGCAAGTGTCTGGGTTTGATGTCTGAAGATAGGATGGATCCCCAGGTGGGACAGTTTATGGATGACCTTTCCTTCAGTCTCTGCTTCACTTTTTGTCCCTGTATTTTCTTTAGACAGGAGCAATTCTGGGTTAAAATTTTGGAGATGATTTGGCCTCAACTTGGGGCAGTGCCTAACCTCTGGATATGGTCTCTACAGGTACTGTCTCACCTTTGTTGGGTATTTCACCTTTCATCCCTGTTTGGTTCATGGGAACCTCTTGATATCCTGATATCTGGGACTTTCTGGTGGCTACCATCATTACTCCATCCCCATTGCTACACAACTCTGTTCATTTTTCTGACCCTCTGTACATTACCCCCATCTCTTCCCATACTGATCCTGCCCTCTTTTCCCTCCCCTTCTTCTATTCCTCCCAAGTCTCTCCAACCCTCTACCTCCTGTGATTATTTTATTCCCCCTTAAAATTAGGACTGAAGCATATTCAAATTGGTCTTCCTTATTCTTTAGATACATATGGTCTGTGAGTTGCATTGTTTGTATTCCTAGCTTCTTGCCTAATATCTACTTATCAGTTATTATGTACCATGCATGTTTTTTTGTTACCTCACTCAGGATGACATTTTCTAGTGCCATCACTTGCCTTGGCAGGACCAAGGGCTTCCCCTTCCACTGATGCCCACACTAGGCTATTCAATACTACGTACACAGTTGGAGCCCAGGGTCAGGTCTTTCTTAATCCCTGGAAACTCTGGTTGGTTAGCATTGTTGTTCATATGGGGTCTCAAGTCCCCTCAAGCTCTTTCATTCCTTTCTCCAAATCCTTAAATGGCAGTCCCATTCTCAGTTCAGTGGTGGCTGCTGGCAATCGCTTAGGTATTTACTGTATTGTGGCTGTGTATCTCAGGACAGATCTACATCCGGTTCCTGTCAGCATGTACTTCTTTGCTTCATCCATCTTAATTAGTTTGGAGGCTGTATATGTATGGGCCACATGTGGGGCAGGCGCTGAATGGGCGTTCCTTGAGCCTCTGTTCTAAATTTTGCTTCCCTATCCCCTCCAAAGTGTACTCTTGTTCCCCTTTAAAAGAAGGAGTGAAGCATTAGCATTTTGGTCATCCTTCTTAAGTTTCATATGTTCTATGCATCTAGGGTAAGTAGAGCATTTTGGCTAATATCCACTTATCAATGAGTGCATACCATGTGTGCACTGTGATTGGGTTGCTTCACTCAGGATGATATTTTCCAGTTACATCCATTTACCTATGAATTCCATATAGTCATTATTTTTTTTTTTGGTTCTTTTTTTCGGAGCTGGGGATCGAACCCAGGGCCTTGCGCTTCCTAGGTAAGCGCTCTACCGCTGAGCTAAATCCCCAGCCGTCATTATTTTTGATAGCTGAGAAGAATTCCATTGTGCAGATGTACCACATGTTCTGTATCCATTCCTCTGTTGAAGGGCATCTGGGTTCTTTGAAGCTTCTGTCTATTACAAATAAGTCTGCTTTGAACATAGTGGAGAATGTGTCTTTGTTACATGTTGGAGCATATTTGGGTATATGCCCAAGAGAAGTATAGCTGGGTCCTCAGGTACTGCAATGTCCAATTTTCTGAGGAACCTCCAGACTGATTTCCAGAATGGTTGTGGCAGTCTGCAATCCCACCACCAATGAAGGAGTGTTCCTCTTTCTCCACATCCTCGCCAGCATTTGCTGTCACCTGAGTTTTTGATCTAAACTATTCTGACTGGTGTGAGGTGGAATCTCAGGGTTGTTTTGACTTGCATTTCCCTTATGACAAAAGATGTTGAATATTTATTTAGGTGCTTCTCAGTCATCTGACATTCCTCAGCTGTGAATTTTTTGTTTAGCTCTGAACCCCATTTTTAATAGGGTTATTTTTCTCCCTGCAGTCTAACTTCATGAGTTCTTTGTATGTTTTGGATATAAGCCCTCTATCATTTGTAAGATTGGTAAAGATCTTTTCCCAATCTGTTGGTTGCCATTTTGTCCTAACAGCAACGTCCTTTGGCTTACAGAAGCTTTGTACTTTATGAGATTAAATTTGTGATTCTTGATAATAGAGCATAAATCATTGGTGTTTTGTTCAGGAAATTTTCTCCAGTGCTCATGTGTTCAAGATTCTTCCTCACATTTTCTTCTATTAGTTTGAGTGGATCTGGTTTGATGTGGATTCCTTGATCCACTTGAACTAAAGCTTTGTATAGGGTGATAAAAATGGATTGATCCGTAATCTTCTACATGCTGACTTCCAGTTGAATCAACACCATTTGCTGAAAATGCTATCTTTTTTCTATTTAATGGTTTTGGCTCCTTTGTCAAAAATCAAGTGACCATAGGTTTCTGGGTTCATTTCTGGGTCTTCAATTATTTTCCACTGGCCTATCTGCCTGTATCTGTGCCATTACCATACAGTTTTATCACTATTGCTCTGTAATACTGCTTGAGTTCAGGGATAGTGTTTCCCCCAGAAGTCCTTTTATTGTTGAGGATAGTTTTAGCTATCCTGGGTTTTTTGTTATTCCAGATGAATTTGCAAATTGATCTGTCTAAATCTATGAAAAATTGCACTGGAATTTTGGTGGGGGTTGCATTGAATCCATAGATCGCTTTTGGAAAAATGCCCATTTTTACTATATTAATCCTGCAAATCCATGAGCATGGGAGGCCTTTCCATCTTCTGAGATCTTCTTCAATTTCTTTCTTCAGTGGCTTGAAGTTCTTATCAAACAGATCTTTCACTTGCTTGGTTAAAGTCAAGCCGAGGTATTTTGTATTATTTGGGACTATTAGGAAGGGTGTCGTTTCCCTAATTTCTTTCTCAGCTTGTTTCTCTTTTGTATAGAGCAAGGATACTGATTTATTTGAGGCAATTTTATACCCAGCCACTTTGCCGAAGGTGTTTATCAGGTTTAGTAGTTCTCTGGTGGAACTTTTGGGATCACTTAAATATACTACCATATCATCTGCAAATAGTGATATTTTGATTTCCGATTCCCCTTTCCTTCCAAACATTGAGAACTATATTGAATAATTAGGGAGAGAGTGGGCAGCCTTGTCTAGTCCCTGATTTTAGTGGGATTGCTTCAAGTTTCTTTCCATTTAGTTTAATGTTAGCTACTGGTTTGCTGTCTATGGCTTTTACTATGTTTAAGTATGGGCCTTGAATTCCTGTTCTTTCTAGGACTTTTATCATGAAGGGGTGTTGAATTTTGTCAATTCCTTTCTCAGCATCTAATGAAATGATCATGTGGTTTTTATCTTTCAGTTTGCTTATATAGTGGATTAAGTTGATGGTTTTCCATATATTAAACCATCCCTACATACCTGGGATGAAGCCTACTTGATCATGTTGGATGATCGCTTAGATGTGTTTTTGGACTTGATTGGCAAGAATTTTATTTAGTATTTTTGTGTCGATATTCATAAGGGAAATTGGTCTGAAGTACTCTTTGTTGGGTCTTTGTGTCGCATAGGTATAAGAGAAATTGTGGCTTCATAGAAGGAATTCGGTAGCGCACCATCTGTTTCAATTTTGTGGAATATTTTGGATAGTATTGGTATGAGGTCTTCTATGAAGGTCTGATAGAATTCTGCGTTGAACTGAACTGGACCTGGGCACTTTTTGATTGGGAGACTTTTAATCACTGTTTCTATTTCTTTAGGAGTTATGGGGTTGTTTAGATGGCTTATCTGTTCCTGATTTGACTTCGGTACCTGGTATCTTTATGGAAATTGTACATTTCCGGCAGATTTTCAAGTTTTGTTAAATATAGACTTTTGTAGTAGGATCTGATGATATTTTGAATTTCCTCTGAATCTGTAGTTATGTCTCCCTTTTCATTTCTGATTTTGTTAATTTGGACACACTCTCTGTTTCCTCTCGTTAGTCTGGCTAAGGGTTTTTCTATCTTGTTGATTTGCTCAAAGAACCAACTTTTGGTTCTGTTGATTCTTTCTATGGTCCTTTTTGTTTCTACTTGGTTGATTTCAGCTCTGAATTTGATTATTTCCTGCCTTCTACTCCTCCTGGGTGTATTTGCTTCTTTTAGTTCTAGTGCTCTTAGGTGTGCTGTCAAGCTGCTGATATATGCTCTCTCCTGTTTCTTTCTTCAGGCACTCAGAGCTATGAGTTTTCTTCTTAGCACAGCTTTCATTGTGTCCCATAAGTTTGGGTACATTGTACCTTCTTTTTCATTAAATCCTAAGAAGTCTTTAATTTCTTTCTTTATTTCTTCCTTGACCAGGTTATCATTGAGTAGAGCATTGTTCAACTTCTATGTGTATTTTGGCATTCTTCCCTTATTGTTATTGAAGACCAGCTTTAGCCCATGGTGGTCCGATAGCACGCATGGGATTATTTCTATCTTTCTGTATCTGTGGAGCCCTGTTTGCTGCCCGATTATATGGTCAGTTTTGGAGAAAGTATCATCAGGTGGTGAGAAGAAGGTATATCCTTTTGTTTTAGGATAGAATATTCTATAAATATCTGTTAAGTCCATTTGGTTCATGACTTCTCTTAGTCTGTCTATGCCTCTGTTTAATCTCTGTTTCCATGTTGTGTCCATTGATGAGAGTGGGGTGTTGAAATCTCCTAGTAATATTGTGTGATGTACAATGTGTGCTTTGAGCTTCAGTTTTTATTTATGTAGGTGCCTTTGTAATTGGACCACAGATATGTAGGATTGAGAGTTCATCTTGGTGGATTTTTCCTTTGATGAATATGAAGTGTCCTTCCTGATCTTTTTTGATGCCTTTTGGTTGAAAATCGATTTTATTCGATATTAGAATGGCTACTCCAGCTTGCTTCTTCAGACCATTTGCTTGGACAGTTGTTTTCCAGCCTTTTGCTCGGAGGTAGTTGTCTTTCTTTGTTTCTGAGGTGTGTTTCCTATAGGCAGCAAAATCTTGGTTCCTCATTGCATATCCAATCTGCGTCTTTTTATTTGGGAATTGAGTCCATTGATGTTGAAAGATATTAAGGAATAGTGATTGTTGCTTCCTGTTATGTTCGTGTTTGTATGTTAGATTATGTTTGTGTGCTTGTCTTCTCTTTGTTTTGTTGCAAAATGATTTGTTTCATGCTTTTTCTAGGGTGTAGCTTGCCTCCTTGTGTTGGGCCTTACCATTTATTATCCTTTGAAGTGCTGGATTTGTAGAAAGATATTGTGTAAATTTGATTTTGTCACTGAATACCTTGGTTTCTCCATCTATGTTAATTGAGAGTTTTGCTGGATACAGTAACCTGGGCTGGCATTTGTGTTCTCTTAGGGTCTGTATGACATCTGTCCAGGATCTTCTGGCTTTCATAGTCTCTGGTCAGAAGTCTGGTGTAATTTTGATAGGTCTGCTTTTTATGTTACTTGACCTTTTTCCCCTTACTGCTTTTTAATATTCTTTTCTTTTGTTTTGTGCATTTGTGTTTTGACTATTGACAGGAGGAGTTTCTTTCTGGTCCAATCTATTTGGAGTTCTGTAGGCTTCTTTTATGTTTAGGGACATCTCTTTCTTTAGGTTATGGAAGTTTTCTGCCATGATTTTTTTGAAGATATTTACTGGTCCTTTTGAATTGGGAGTCTTCACTTCTTTCTCTATACCTATTATCCTTAGGTTTGATCTTCTCATTGTGTCCTGGATTTCCTGTATGTTTTTGGAACCAGTACTGCTTTTTTCCTTTTTTACATTATCTTTTATAGTTACATTGATGATTTTATGGAATCTTCTGCCCTGAGATTCTCTTTCTATCTCTTGTATTCTTTTGTGATGCTTGTATCTATGGTTCTTTGTCTGTTCCCTTTGGTTTTCTACATCCAGGTTGTCTCCTTTGTGTTTTTTTTTTATTGTTTCTATTTCTCATTTTCAATTCTTCACCTGTTTGATTTTGTTTTCCTGGATTTCATTCAGGAAATTTTATGTTTCTCTAAGGGCTTCTACTTGTTTATTTTGTATTTTCCTTATTTCTCTAAGGGAGTTCTTTTATGTCTTCTTTCTTAAAGTCCTCCATCATGTGTGATTTGAAATCTAGTTCTTGCCTTTCTGGTGTGTTTGGATATTCAGTGTTTGCTTTGGTGGGAGAATTGGGCTCTGATGATGCCATGTTGTCTTGGTTTCTGTTGCTTGGATTCCTGAGCTTGCCTCTTGTCATGAGGTTGTCTCTGGTGTTACCTTGTTCTGCTATTTCTGACCATGGCTTGACTCTCCTATAGGCCTGTGTATCAGGAGTGCTGTAGACCCGTTTTCCTGTTTACTTTCAGCCACTAATGGAGTGTTCTGCTTTCAGGCATGCAGTTGTTCCTGTCCCCAGGCTTTCAGCTGTTCCTGTGGGTGTGTGTCCTGAGTCCACCACGCAGGTCACTTGGAGCAGTAAAGTTGGTCTTACCTCTCGTCTCAGGCCTAAAGTCACTCCTTAGGCTTGGTTTCATCTCTCTGTGAAGGCAGCAACCAGAAGGTCTGCCCCCTACTTCTGGGTCTGTGTGTAGGGGTCCCTGATGGTGCTAGGTGTTTTCCTCTAGAGTAAGAAATGTGGGCAAAGTGTAGTTTCCTCTGGTTTCCCAGGCATGTCTTCCCCTCAGAAGGTCTAGCTCTCCCTCCCACAGTGTTTGTGTGCAGGGAGCTGTTTGACTGGGTCCATTCAGATCTGGGCGCTGTCTGGACCGCAGGGCTCCTGCAGCTTGACTGCCCCTATCTTCCTTTTCCCAGAGGCCCTATACAGTTTTCTCTTGGGCCAGGGATGTGTGCAAAGGTGGGCAGAAGTTGTGGTCTCTCCTGCCCTGCAGTCTAAGGATTGCCCACAGGTCTGGGTGATGAGCTCTCTCTGAACATTTCTTTAGGTACTTCTAGGCCAATCAAGATTCTTCAATTGAGTTTTTTTTTTTTTGTATTTTTTTTTTATTTAACTCTATACTCCAGTGACATAATAAAACATCACATACAAGTACTAGAATTTCTGTATGCATATGTCAGCTGCAGGACTCTTAGATTGATTCAACTGTCTTTGTTCTGTGAAAACCCTAGCAATGAATATAGTTTATCAAATATATGTGAAGTAGGATTTTTAGTCCTTTAGACATAGACCAAAAAACTAATATAACTGGATCATATGTTATGTTTGTTTTTAACTTCCTGAGAATTTTTCATGCTAAATTCCAGTGTGGATAAACATTTTGTAGTACACTTATCAGCAGTAAATGAGGATTCTTTTATTCCACATTATTCCCATCATGTGTTGTCAGATGTAACAATTCCATGATGAAAACAAACAAACAAATAACCCAGGCAAATATATTCACAATTAAATTCTACCAGACTTTCAAAGAGTAGACACAGTCAATACTTAAGGACAAATTCTTAAAAAAGCAGAAGTTTCTATTTTTAGTTTTCAAACATGAACTCTAATGCTGATATTACTCTTATATCAAAATCAGTGAAAACACAACAACAAAAGTAGCAGTAGCAGCAGCAACAAGAACAAAATATGAAAGACCAATATTTCTGTTAAACATATATATAATAATCTTCCATAAAACAGCACATAGAATATAGGAAGTTAACAAGTTCATCCGCCACAGTCAGGTTGCCCTGCAGATACAGGTATGGTTCAGCATATGTAAGTGAAGAATTGTAATAAATAATATAAACAAATTTAAAGAGAAAACTCACGGGGTTATCTCTACAGATACAGAAAAAAAAAAACAAGTCTTCATGATAAAAGCCCAGAGGGACTAGGACTGTGTGACATAACTCAAAATAATCCTAGATTGTCTATCGAAATCCCACTACTAGAAATAAGAAACAATTTTGTCAAGTGGTTTTTCAAAAATTCAACTGATTCTGAAACAGTACATACTGTTGCTGTTGAGTTTGCTTTCTTCTCAGAAGTTAAAGGTAAGAATCATACACTTTGAACACAGGACTTAAATGGCTCCATTTGAATATATCTTGAAACTCTGCTTTCTGCCTTTCTGTAGTCCTGACTTCATTTTACCAGAAGGTACTATGCAAGTTGTCAAAGGTGGCAATCAATCAACAGTACAATCTAATTGTGATACCTATGAGTCACAACAGTGATCAGCATGTCAAAATATTCCTAAAGATGCAGTATTGGCATCCATATGTAATCATGGCCTACACAGTTTGAGAGGGGTTCTATGAGGCCCCTTTGGCCAATTACTCCAAATGATCTAATCTATTCCTGGTACTGTGGATTTTATTTGGTAGCACATAGTTTTTATCTGAGGTGTTGTATCCACCAATATGTGGTAATTCCATTTAAAATCAGTTTATATACATATAGACTTTAGGAAGCTATGAGAGTAGTGGGCTTTCATATAGCTTTTTACATATCTCTTTATGAAACATGGAATAACAAAATTTCCCTAAAGACACTATGAGGAATAACACACATTTCTAAAGCAAGTGAAATAAATAATAACCAAGATTCTACAATGGTAACTAGCATATGCAACTATCTTGCTTTGCTCTCAGCGCTATAAGAAATATTAATATTCATTATAATGTAGATTCTTAGTTTTTGCACCCACATATGAGGGAAAAGTCTACATGTATCTTAAAGGACAGAAGTCTTTGATCAGTGTTCCGGTCCTGTGAAACAGACAGGCAGTTCACTGTGAAGGTCTCTAGGTTCTATCTGGATTCTTCCAGTTTGGCTGGCTCATTCTATTTTCTTCTCTATAATAAAAGTGTCCTTGTAGAACTCAAAACTTGAGGTATGTGCTCATTATTGTATATATTAGTTCATTTGAAGTGTCATACAGAGAATTTGTGATGGAAATACATTTTTACCTGACCCTGCCAGCTCTTATGATCGATAGTGACTGTATAATTTCCTGTGATGAAAATGAGGACATTCTTTCAAATCTGCAGAAAGAAAATAAGATTTGCACTAGAACAGAAGGCAGCCCTGTGGTAGTCAATTTATTTACCTTTTCTATGAACTTTCAGCTGTAATGTGACTTTAAAGACATGGTTATGTCAAAAAGTGTCCCAGAAGTCATCACTAAGATGTAGAACACAAAAGGAGGGTGGGTATATGTAATGTGGGAGCATGGTGTGGTTAAAAAAATAATAAATGAAACAAAATTAAGTCTGGAGAGATGGTTCATTAGGTAAAGTTCCTACTGTATTATAATGAGGACTTGAGTTTAGGTCCCAAGTGCCTTCATAAAAGCAAGATAGTTTAATATATGTATATAATTCTATCCCAGTGGAGGGATCCTTGGATGCTCTTGTCCCTGTGGCTTGGTGAGCATCCAGTGTGCCAGTAAACAGTAAAATATGGGGCGAGTGAGCCTGTCCTGAAAGAAATAATGTAGAGAAGTGACTCTGGCCTCCTCCTCAACTTGCTTGTGTGACTATACCAGTACACATATGCATACTTCACAAACAGAACAAAGGAGAATGTAGGGACAAATCCATGTTTTATTGATTGGTGCATGTTGCTTTCCAATCCATGCAAGTTATTTCCCAGCATGGTTAAGTGTTGATTGCCACCTTAATCAGCACAAAGGAATGCCACTGCTGGATGATAACAAACGGTACCTAAGACAGACTATAGTCAAGGTGAGTTGAATGAAAGGAAAAGATTTGCTGTTATAGGACTAGGCCTAATCCAGTATATACTGGAGACAAGTGGGGATTTTGCAATAAAGTAGCTGGGAATGGTGAAAATTAGTTTACAGAAACAGCAATGGATGGAAGATTTGGATAGATTGACCTAACATTATTTTTATTGAACTCATATTTGAGTTGCTCATGAGAAACATAGTTAGATAGCTGGTCAACTATCTAGGGTGGACAGTTGGTGATGGCAAGGAACACTTGCTAAACTGACAAAGTAGACTTCTTTGTAATGCTAAACAATAAAGAAATAACAAGGAAGCCAAAAAGTGTGCATAGATGGGGAAAGAATTCACAAGAGTCTATATAAAATTTATCAAAAATCAAGCCTTTATTACCAAACTGTAATTTAAGAGGATGGCATCTATATTTTTCAGCCTTAATATTTATGGTCCTTACACATATAAAATATTAAAACTTTTGCATATAATTAAGTGGTATCTTGAATAAAGTAATGGATAAGATTATACTTTGTCAGCACCTTGATTTTTCATGTCTATAATTTAGACTTAGTTTAAAAATAATGTTTGCTTAGAATTTGTTTCACAGAGTATGTGTATGGGTTAGATTTGTCAGAGGAAATCAAAGCATTGATTACATGTAAATCAGAGACAAAAATACTAAAAAGGAGCAAATTGGCTGTTAATAAAGGTATTTTAACACTATATCATCATAGTTTTGTTCTATTTCTGTTCTTCTGGATATAAAACTGCACTTAAAATATTTTATATTCTACTTTATAATGTGTCTTACTGTTGAAGTCAAAATAATGTAAAGTTATGTAGTTACAGATTCCTAATTAATGATAATAAATATAGTTAAAAACAGCAAGAGAATAAATCAGTTGAATTCAAACAGCCTGCAATGTTTTGTATTAAAAATCAGTCACCTTAAGTGTTTTTTATAAATTTTTATCAATTTTTATCAATTGAGTTGCTAGCAGAGCAAATCACATACTAATACCTTTACTGTCTTGGTAGCCAATGTGTGTGCATGATTTATTTTATACCTGCTTTATACAGAAAACACCATTAAGATTAAAATATGGTCCTACACAGAGGACACAAGCAGATGCATGAATATATAATATTGCTATTTATATTCCTGTTTATGTTCCATTTTTATAAAGATATTCTTAGAAGAGTACTAGAACACGGTAGTTCTCAAAATATATTTGTTAAATGAATGAATTGCTGTTTAATTTCTTCTTTTAATTTTTAATTGTATTATAATGATTTGAAACAGAAAATGATACTTGATATAATAGTAACAACCAAGAGCAATGTTATGCATTTCCTTTTTGAAATGTCAGATCATTAATTCTAAAAATCAGCAGTATATTAGCTATTATTATAAATATCTTTAGGCCATTAATGCTGATAATGCTTTCAGTGCAGAAGGTGGGAGGAGGAGGAATCAGTGGGAGCCATGAAATAATTAGAGGATAACATTTCTAATATTAGCTACAGAAGAAAATGCAATAAATAGCCTCTGTATTTTTAATTTAAACAAAAATTAGATTACAGCATGTTTTTTGCCTGCTTTGTCTCTAAAGGAGGACTTTGCATGTCAGTAAATATTTCAGAATTTTTAACAAATTATTATCAGAAGAAACGTTGGTCAGAATTGCCATTAAAAATGGAAAGCAAGCATACAGAATACTAGCTTTTTAACTATTATATCACAACTTTTATATCATAATCACAGATTAAAATGTATTCACTCATATATATCAGTTCAATATATGTGTAGTACTTGAAAGACCTTGTGCGGCTCCATGGGCTTTCTTTAATTATAGAGTGTACCAACCAGACTGAAGAAGGTATAAGAAAATTGGGAGTTGGTATGTATCATTCTCAGTCATTCTGGAAAATTTAGAAAAAAGATCCATATGTGTATGCCTGAGTACACATGTGCATGTACATGTGTTTATGCATGCATGTGCATATGTTTACATGCCCGTGTGCATATACATATCTGTATGTATGCACAGGTTTGTCACTAGGTAGTGGAATTCTTTAAGAAGGATTAAGAGGTATGACATTGTTGGAATAGACATGGCCCTCTTGAGGGAAGAACTGATACTTGACCTTGAACAAGGGTTCTCAATCTGTTGGCCTTGCGAACCCTTTGGGTTTGACATTTCAGATATCTTGTATATCAGATATTTACATTCATGACAGTCAAAAAATTACAGTTATGAAGTAGGAATGAGAGAATTTTAGGGTTGAGATTCACTACAACAGGAGAAACTATATTAGAGGGTCACAACATTGGGAAGGGTGAGAATTATTGGCTTTGAAGATTTAAAAGACCATACAGTTCCAGTGTCTCACCCCGTACTCTCTCCTCTCTCTCTTTTTATTTCTCTTTCTCTGTATCTGATGCCTTTCAATAAGGATGCAAAGCTCTCAGTTACTGCTCTTGAGCACTGACTGTATGTTTCCAACTATGATAATCCTGGACTAGTCCTTAAAAATATTAAGTAATCCCCTAACTAAATATTTACTTCCACAAATTGCCTTAGTCCTATCTTCTCACAGCAATGAAACACTAAGACATATGCATTTGTGGATGTGGATATGTGCATGAATATGTGAACTGTAGCACATTGAATGCTTTCTTAATCATACTATATATTTTATTCAGACAGACATGGAACTCACTGAACATAGAATTCATTTATATATAGCCACTGACCCCCACAATATCTTCTTATCTTGACTCCTTTCCAAGAACAAGGTAACAAGTATATGATATATACATCTCTTTTTATATGCATAATGGGGCAAAAACTCAAGTCATCATGTCTCTGCAACAAACTGCACATATCAGTATTTGTCTAAAAGAAAAGATGTAAACAGTATGGCTATTGAGAAATATATATTACCCAATAGATCAAAAGGACATTCAATCCTAGATTTGACGCATTTCCCTTAATATACAAATGACATTAAGCAGAAGGAAAATACAGTAGGGAAGACTCATAGGCAACTGGGTAGCGATGAGATGAGGAAGGAGTATGAAGACCAAAGTCAGTTTAGGTGGCACATGGTTAAATACAAGATAAATTAAAAATATTTTATTTATGAAACTCATGATTACATAACAATGAATATATGAAAAATAGCATGTGTGCTAAAGAACCAATATAAAAATTGAAACAAGACATATTTTATGGGATAAATCAGTGATATTAACATAATAGAATCATTGGCTCTTTTACATAGTATTAAGAAGTGAACGGAAATGAGTAGATTTGGTATTGCATCTCATAAATAAAAGAATTGTTGATTTAGCACAAGGTAAAAATTAGTGAAAGGCTCAACAAAACTGGAACATGGACTTGTATACTTTAAATATAAAAAAAATGTGTATATTTTCAACATAAAAACTCAGTCAATATTTGTAGTGCTTATCCACGTTTGGTAATGTGCAAAAATAAGATTTGCTAAGTGATTTGAGGATTGCAGTATGCATAGGTAATTAGAGATATATTTTGAGTAGTAATTATATCTGCCTAGAAATATTCTACTGATTTTAATAATATGGGAAGTCAAAGGTGAAGTCCACCTTATGTCCAGGAGCTGGTATGAGTAAATCAAAATAGGTTTGCATTTCAAGAAATCCCAGAGAGCAGCTATATGTGAACATTTGTGTCAGGCAGGACTGACCAGTATCTATTATAGAGGGAATCTGTAAGTACGGATTGTTAGCCATTTGTTTTAATGCATGAGAGCAGGGTGAAGAAAAGAGGATAAACCCCAAATAATAAATTTATAAATTCCTTGCCACAAATCTTGTCATGAGCATGAAGAAAACTTATGAAATATTTGACCTCCTACAAAAATTAACTGTGGACAATGAGAAGAAAGAAATATAAACTATAATTTCCAGGGGCAACAATCACTAAAGCCAACATTTTGGGATTACATTTCCAGATACATGTAGTATCCCAAAGCCACAGTTCTTGATAACTATACATTCTAAATTATAATAAAATGTGGTCTTTGAAACTATTCATGCTTTCAACTGACATTTTAATATAAAAATTCACTGCTAGTCAAAGTGATGGACCTTTTCAAGTGCTTGTCTCTAGGACTCTTGGAAGTCTAGTTTCATCCTTAACGATTGGTTATATGCTACTTACAGTTTATATACTCCTGGTTGCACACAAAACTTAGCTATCATATACATCAACAAATAAGATAACAAGATAAAGGTTTACATTAAATTCAGATTGTTTTGGTTAAAATAGAAAAGATTGATGATAATTGTGAAGAAAATGAAATGAGAGATGGGAATTATTGATGGAGAGGAAAATAGAAAAGGTGGAAAGGACAAAGATATATTGGTTGCATTAGTTTAAGAACAGTGTTACTAATTCTTCTGACAGGCATAATCACCATGACTAAGCCAAATTTTAAAATAGAAGTCAGAATTCATGATCTCTCCTTCTCATTTTTTGTTTGTGAATTACATCTTGATATACAGTAATATACCTTACTGCTATGGTAAGCTATACTCCATGTGACTCTAGACTCTTAGCACAACTGCAACTGATTATGGAGTCCCAGGAAATTCAACTCAGCTCCTTTCTATATTGAACCACGATATGTCTAAGTATTATATTTTTATTAATAAGTAGACTTCTTCCCTTGTCCGGTTTAACCATCAACTTGACATAGCCTAGATGCATCTGAGGAGCGATTCCGAATCTAGAGTCTGATTGTCCATATCATACTGCTGTGTGGCTTGTCTATAGGACATTGTCTTGATGATTAATTGATGTCTCTGTGGGCAGCAATATTTCCTAAGCAGGGGTCTTGCATTGCACAGGAAACCTAGTTAAACACAAGTCAGCAAGAAGCATTACACCATTATTTATTCTCCAAGTTCCTTCAAGTGATTCATTGATGGATTGATTCAAGCATTCAGAAATGGATTTGGACCCAGAAGTACAGATCAAATAATCCTTTCTTACCTTATGTAGCTTTGGTCATGGTGTTTGTCATAGAAAAAAGAAAAGGATATTAAAATAAATTCTAACACCCATACTTGATCATTCAGTGAAAACCGATATAGTATATTTATTGAGCACTGTGACTAGCACTGTTTTTAAGCACAGTGGTATTCCATCTGGGGTCATGACCCATTCGGTGATGTGACCCCTTTGTCAGAAAATGAGCCTTTTACAGGGCTTAAAGGGGTTGCCTATGATCATCAGAAAACACAATTTTTGTTATAACTCATATGAAGAGTGAAATTACAGTTATGAACCAGCAAAAAAAATAAGTTTTTGATTGGGAATTATCACATGAGGGACTGTACTAAAGGGTCAACAGTATTAGGAAAAGTACCACCATTTTAATAGAAAATATGTATAATATTAAATTTTACATATAAAAGAAATTTTTATTTTCTTCAACTCTTTGATAACTTTCTGAAATGAGAATCCAAACTTGGTAGAGTCTCTTTGTCTATAGGTGTTTTTCAGCAAGCAGTGACATCTGAAGATGCTAGAAAGAGCCCTAGATTCCCTGGTACTAGCTTACAGATGTTTGTGAAATACACTGTTTGCAGGGAATTAAACCCTGGGTAATATGGGAAAGAAGCCAACACTCTTAACTTCTGAGCCATCTCTCCAGTCCTCATGTCCCATTTTTACATGTTTTTCATTCTCTGTGTTTTGAGCTCTTTGCATACTCTGAATATTAATTATCCTTCAGAAAACCGTTTCAAAAAATGTTTACCCCTCTGTGTACTTTCTCATTACTTGGATGATGTTTTTCCTTCCTGTACAATAGCTTTTTAATTTTATGAGTTCCCACTTGTACATTGTTGGCTTTAATTTGTGGTGAATGGAATCCAATTCAGAAAATTGTTTCTAAAACTTGTATCTTGTAGGTTATTGCTTTCTTTTCCTAGAAACTTCTGTGTTTCAGGATTCATATTGAGGTCTTTGATACACCTAAAGTTGATTTTTTCCCCAGAGTGATAGATACTGGTCTAATTTCACCATTCTACCTGAGTATGTATGGTTTTCTCACACCATTTGCAGAAAAAGGGTATGATTTTAATGTGTGCTTTATCTTTCTCAAATATCAGAAAGCTCTAAAAGATTAAGTCATATTTTGCCTTATATTTTGTTTCCTTGATGCATATGTCTGTTTTTCTACACCCCATGGTGTTTTTAATAATATGGTCCTAATACAGCTTGAAATTTCCTTGTAGCAATTTTGCGTGCATGTGTGTGTGTGTGTGTGTGTGTGTGTGTGTGTGTGTGTGTGTGTGTGTGTGTATTTGCACCCAGATTTATATCAGGTTTCCAGGGCTGTCTGCCATAGTAATTTTTGGACAGCCTTTCTCTTTTTGGGAAGAATTAAAGATAAGGCTGCTAGGAACATAGTAGAGCACTTGTCCCTGTGTTATGGTGACAAATCTTTTGGGTATATGCCCAAGACTGGTACAGATGGGTCTTCAGGTAGATCTAGTTCCAATTTTCTGAGGAACCTCCAGACTGATTTGGAGAGTGGCTGTACCAGTTTGCAATTCCACCAGCAATGGAGGAGTATTCCTCTTTCTCCACATCCTTACCAACATGTGCTGTTACCTGAGTTATTGATCTTAGTCATTCTTACTGTGTGAGGTGGACTCTCAGGGTTGTTTGATTTGCATTTCCCTGATGACTAGGAAAGTTGAGCATTTTAAAGTGCTTCTTGGGCATCCAAGTTTACTCTGTTTTGAATTTCCGCTTAGCTCTTTACCCCAATTTTTGACTGGGTTGTTTGGTTTTTTGTAGGTTAGCTTCTTGAGTTCTTTATGTATTTTGGATAGTAGCCCACTCTTGGATGTGGGTTAGGGCCTTGCTCTTGCTAGGCAAGTGCTCTACCACTGAGCTAAATCCCCAACACTTATTTCTGCATTTTCAACTCTATTCTATTGATGAACATGTCTCTGTCTCTGTACCAATACTGTGCAGTTTTTGTAACTATTGCTTTGTAGTGCAGCTTGAGGTCAGGAACGGTGTTTTTTGCAGAAGTTCTATCATTGTGAGAGAATTGTTTTTACTCTCCTGGGTTTTTTGTTTTTCCATATGAATTTGAGAATTACTTTTTCTATGTCTGTAAAAAGTGTGTTGGAGTTTTGATGGGGAATGCATTGAACCTGTACATTGCTTTTGGTAAGTTGGTCATTTTTACTATGTTAATGCTACCAATCCATGAACTATGGATATCTCTCCATTTTCTAAGGCCTTCTTCAATTTTTTTCTTGAGACACATGGGGTTCTTGTCATACATATTTTCACTTGTTTTGTTAGTTACCCCCAAGATATTGTATATTAATTGTGACTATTGAAAAAGGACGTTGTTCCCTATTTTCATTCTCAGCGCATTTATCATTTGTAAAAGGAAGGCTAACGATTTGTTTGAGTTAATTTTGTAACCAGTCACTTTGTTGTAGTAATTTATCAGCTGTAGTATTTCTCTGGTAGAATTTTTTGGGGTCACTTGTATATACAATGTAAACTACTATACTATCATATCATCTGCAAATAGTCATACATTAACTTCTTTGCCAATTTATATCCCCTTGATCTTCTTTTGTTGTCTTTTTAGTGTGCCTAGTTCCTTGAGCACTATATTGAGTAGATAAGGGGAGAGTGGACAGTCTTGTCCCTGATTTTAGTGGAATTGCTTTAACTATGTTTCCATTTCAGTTGATATAGGCTGTTGATTTGCCGTATAAAGCTTTTATTATTAGATATGGGCCTTGAATTCCTTATCTTTCCAATTCTTTAAACATGAATTGGTGTTGTATTTTTTCAAATGCTTTTCAGCATCTAATGGGATGATCATGTGAGGTTTTGTTTGATTTTGTTTATATAGTGGATTAAGTTAATGGATTTTTCATAAATTTTACCAACTTTGCATCCCTCGGATAAAGCCTACTCGATTGTGTTGGATGATGGCTTTGATGTTCTTTTGGATTCATTTAGCAAGAATTTAATTGAATATTTTTGCATCAATATTCATAAGTGAAATTGGTCTAAACTTCTCTTTCTTTGTTGGGTCTTTGTGTAGTTTTGGCATCAGAGTAACGGTGGCTTCATAGAATGAATTAGGCAGTGTTGCTTCTGTTTCAATTTTATGGAATAGTTTGAGTAGTGTTGGAATCAGCTCTTCTTTGAAGGTCTGGTAGAATTCTACCCTAAAGCCACCTGTCCTGGACGTTTTATTTTTTTATTTATTTATTTTTTTGACTGGGAGGTGATTAATTACTTCTATTTCCTTAGGTGATATAGGACTGCTTAGGGTCATTTAATTGCTTTTGATTTAACTTTGGTAAGTATTATCTGTCTAGAAAATCTTCAATTTTATCTATATTTCCAGTTTTGTTGAGTAAAGTCCTTTGTAGTAGATGATTTTTTGAATTTCCTCAGTTTCTATTGTTATGTCTCCTTTTTCATTTCTGTTTTTCTTAATTTGATTAGTATGGATATGCCCTTTAATTAACTCAGCTAAGGTTTCATCTTCCTTGTTGATAATTTTTAAAGAACCAGCTTTTTGTTTTGTTGATCTCTTTGTATCATTCTCTTTGTTTCTATATAGTTTATTTTGACCCTAAGTTTGACTATTTCATGCTGTCTACCCCTCTTGTATGTGTTTGCTTGTTTTTGTTCTAGGGCTTTCAAGTGTGCTGTTAATGGGCTAGTGTATGATCTCCCAGATTATTTTTTTAAAGAGAGTACATAGTGAAATTAATTTTTTCTTAGTACTGCTGCCATTGTGTCATAAATGTTGATATGTTTTGTTATCATTTGATTGTAATCTAGGAAGTCTTTAATTTTTTTTTATTTCTTCCTTGACCAAGTAATCATTTCAGTTTCCATGGATATGAGTTTTCTGTTAATTTGTTGTTATTGAAGTCTAGCCTTAGGTCCTGGTGATCTGATAGGATGCATTGGATTATTTTAATCTTCCTGTATCTTTTGAGGATAGTTTAGTGATGGATTATGTGGTCAGTTTTAGAGAAGATACCATGAGGTGCTAAGAAGGTATACTTTTTTGTTTTAGGGTGAAATATTCTGTACATATTTGTTAAATCCATTTAATTTATAACCTCTATTAGTTTCACTGTGTTTCTGTTTAGTTTCTGTTTCCATGACCTGTCTATTGATGAGAGTTGAAAGTATTTTACTGAAATCTATTTTCCTTAAGAAATTTGGCCTGTAATTGTGTTTAGTTTGTTTGTTCTGTATCTATTTCTGGTCTTGGTATGATAATAATAGTGACTTCAGAAAAGGAATTTGGAACAGTTCTTTTTTAAAAATATATGATTTATTGGTTGTGGTTCTGTGCAACACTAGGAGATTCTATTGTGGATCTGGTATTGGATTTGGGCTTATTTTTGTCAGAATGCTCTATATTACTCTTTTGATCTCCTTATATTTTATGGGTCTCTGTAATTTGAAGCAATTGTGTTTCAGATGAATCTAGAAAGTCATCTATTTTAATTTAAGTATTCTATTTTAATGGAGTATATATATTTAAGCATTCCATTGAAATGTTCAGATGTTCATACTATCTGTTGTAAATTTTTTCATTATGTATTCTCTTTCTTTTGATTTGGGTATTTTTGCATTCCTTTCTATTTCTCTTTTGCTGAGGTAAAAGTAAAGCCTTTAACTCTCCAAAGAACCAGCCCTTAGATTGGTTAAGTTTTTTTTTTTTTTTATTGTTTTCTTGTCTCTTCTTCATTAATTTCTGTTCTTGCTTTTATAATTCTTATCTATTTTATAAATCTGGGCTTGGTTATTCTAATTTTCCAATGCTTAAGTTGTTTTAAATCCCCCTTTTGTTCGTTTCTTCATTTTTAAAACATAGATACTTAAATCTATGAACTTGACTCTTAGGTTTGCTTTCGATGTGTTGCAAATATTATATTGTGTTGTGTTTTCATTTTCATTCATTTCCAGTGTGTTTTTTATTTCTTTCTGGATGTTTTTGACTCATTCATCATTTACTTATGTATTGTTTAGTCTCTACAAGTACCTGTAATTACTACGGATTTGTTATTAATGAAATTTAAGCTTTATTGCATTGTGATAGAAAACAGAGCTTTTTCAATTAAGATTTGCTCTGTGTCTCAGTATGTGTCCTATTTTAGAGACATTTCCATGCATGAGTATATGTTTTATTTTATCTTACAAGAAATGCCTTCCAGTATAAATAGATAAACATGGTTGTGTGCTTTCTAAGACATTAAATTTTCTCTGTAACATTTCAAACTATTTTAATTTTATAATTTGGTATCACTGGAGTTATAAACTCACGTAATCTGGGTTTTCTGATTGGGATTTTTAAAAGCATTATAGCACTATAAAAATTCCAGCATGTTCCTGTGGCCCACTGTGTAGACCATGAGAGCACACAAGCATGAACACATTCCTCGTCATGGATCTTTCACTTTTGTTCAATTCAAAAGTGATGTAATGAGTGTTTCATGATTATGAATAGATCATTGACCTAAGCATACACACCCTGTTAATGTGAGCCTTCCTTTCTCTTTTAACACAGCCTCTCCTGATGGAATTCTAGAAAATCTGCCCAATAAAAGTTAGCATATAATGAATTTGAGGTGTGTGTATTGCAATGCATATGGCTTAGTAATCTAAATCACCTCATAAACTGGCATGTTAACTTTCTCTCAGCATCACATCAAACAGAGTCACTTGCAAGTAAGTGTGCCTGGTAGAATCAGGCTCTATGAGTATTGTTTGATACATTTTCCAAATATCATACATTTCAATTCAGACAATGCTGTGTTAAGACTTTGAAGGTACTAATTTATTCCCAAAGAAGAAACATAAATATCCATATTATTGCAACAGAAATGTAATCATTCAAATATAATTTGCTTTTTTAAAATGAATAATCCAGGAGACGTCTCACTTTTAGAAATGTACTTCTGATTTTTAACCCTGTATTTAGAAAAAAAGATATAACCGGTGACCTAACAAAAAAGCATCTCCTAACATAAAAATTTTCAAAGCAATCATTACATCCAGAGAACGCATGCAAAATCCCAAATTTAATTGGCATAAACTTGATTGACTGCTACTCATACTTTATATTATAAGCATCCTGGTTTGCCCAAAATAAGAAATCTTAAGTTTGACGTGTTCTAGTTTTAAAGGCATTCCATTTGTTGTGAAACATCTTACGTTATCACCCTTTCAGCAAATGTCATTGTCTTAAAATTACAAATGGACTGCCAGTATTCTGTCAGTCAAGTGTGCAACCTACCTTACTTCCCAACATTATGTTGGTCCGATCTGCTCATGTGAATCAATGACATGCATATTGGTCATATTTCTACTGAGAAAAGAGCTATCTTCTCTTCTCTGTTGGTTCAGTGATAGAATATTCCAGGACATAAATCCAGGTGACAAGAAGAAGTACTAAGTACTGTGTCTTATGAAGCAACCAGTCTTAAAAAGTTATTAAGTCACAGTCCACTGAATATATTATAGGTAAGTTAAACCCCTATTAATAGACATAATGAAAGAATGCAAAAGCAACATACTGTCATAAGACGAATTGTAGAATATTAGAGCCTAATTTAGTCATGTGATCATGACTATTAATGAAGTCAGACTCCACTGATTGGAATCAATTATTAGAAAATAACTCATTTACTTTTAATTAAAAATAAAAATTCCAAAAATGAACCTGCAAATTCATTTCATGTCTTTTTTCATATTTTAACTAACTAATTGTATTCATTCATTTTATGTATTCATTATGTGCCTCCTGTTTGATCAGTTCTACTGATAATTCTTTTTCCTGAATATTTTCTAATTGGGTTATTGAGATTTTTCATTCAATTTTCACTTCAATTTATACTACCTTCATTATTTCTATATCTTTATTGAATTCGAATTTTAAATCCAAATCATTTTCCATCTTTTTATTCAGTATTTTTTTTACTTCATCCAGGATTTATATCTATATTTTGTGTTTATTGATCTTCTAAAAATGTTTTCTTTAGAATCTTTAGATTCTTAAGTATGTGGATAATTGTTCTTTCAGATAAGTACCAGGGGTTTGTGGGAAGACATGCTCTCATGGCCTTTCCTATTGGTTATGTTTTTGCAGTGTTTTATAGTGCATATAAAGTTTTCTGTGTCATGTGTCTGGTATGTGATTATAGTTTGCTTCCATCTAGTGGAACTTTGATTTTGTCTGTACCTGTTGTTGCCTAAGCTTGGTGGATTTCAGATCAACATTGGTGGATGAAATATTAGCAGGTCGTTCTTTCAACACATTTTGGACAATAACGTTTTTAATTCAATTTTAACAATGAAAGTACATGAGGGTGATTCCCATTTGGATCTTCATAAACTTACCTATATGTATTTGACCTCAGAGTTTGAGCTGGGTCATTCTGTGTATTGGGCTGGTGAATGAGCTTCATGACCCAAACTATGCCTGAAATTGTTAGGATTTCAAGGAGAGGTGGAGGTCTTGGTTACTAGACTGGCTTTGAGACCTGAGCTAGGACTTCTGGGACGATAAAAAGGGTGCAGTCAGGTACGTTCCTAGAGAACTCAACATGCTTAGCTGAACCACAGGCTTTAAAAACCCAGCTTATTCAGAGAGTTTAATCTGACTGAGATGGGTGATGTTCTCCATTTTGTTGCTCTTCATACCTTTTGGAGGTACAGCACTCTTAGTCTCAGATAATGAGAGACAAAGAATATCTATATGCATATACTTAAGGAGACAGGTATGTATGTATGAATATATCAGTATATTCATATTAATATATATTAGTTAAAATTCAAAAATAGCTCTATTCTGTCTCTGTCTCTGTCTCTATCTCTATATATCTATATCTATATTATATCTATGTTTTCTATATCTATATTAATGATCTGTGAATTCCTAAGAACAAGAGATAGCATCAAAATGCATTATTATACACCTCTTCCTCAACAGATCATAATTCCCAAACAATCTGAAAGGGGCCTTGTTAATGTTACATTTTCAAGGTGGCTTCCTGGTATGAGGGTTACCAGGGCTGGGTAGGCTTCAACACCCGCACACACTTCACCTGATGCTGTCACAGTGTACTGTTTTAGCACTTTAAGCTTTGAGCTTAAGTGTGCTTTGCAACGAAGCCTAAATCAAACTAAAATTAGCTGACTTAGGAACAAAAATGTCTGTACAATAAACAAATAAACAAATGGTAACCAGGGAGGAAAACATAATCAGTGAAAAACATTCCTGTTCTTTATTTATTTCAAATGAAAATCTGTTAACAAATTGCACTGGCAAATGACACAAAAGAGAGTGTAATTTACCACATAACAAAAATATTCTTCAACTTCCCATTCCAAATCATGTCATTAAATGTATATAGTTTCACACTTGAGACAGTGACAGATACAGTATCTTTGAAAAAAAATAGTAGGGTGAAAAAACAGAAAATGGGACTGACCCCAGGACACTGAAATGGATGCATTGCTTACTGCTAAGCAGTGAATAGAGACTAGGATCTACTCATCCTCTTGCTGATTCCCTCATTGGAAGGACAAATAATCTGTCACTGTCTGTCAACTATAATTAAATTAGATACCTCTGTACTTATATATTGTTTTATTTAAGAAACTTTATAACTGATACTCTCTTAGTACTTACTAGAGAACAAATGATTATTCTATATTGGTAACCAACAAAAGTTGTTAAATAAAGTTAAGGTAATTATACTATTCTTTAGGTAATTACATTCAGAGCCTTTCTCCATTTTGTAAAGATCACCTGAACACCGGAATAGTAATGGAGAGATTCATTAGACATATGTGCCTAATCTAGGTATGAGGAGGGAAATAAAGAAAACAAGACCCACTTCCTACAATATTACAAAGCATGTATTCAATAGCTGTAGCCTGAGAGAACTGAGAGCAAACTCAATATTTAAAGTTTGAGAAATAAAAAGGAAATACATTTATTTGCTATCCTTAAAAGTGGTTGTATTCCTGTACTAATATGTTTATAATATTTGAAAGTGACTAGATAGGTAGAAGCAACCGTTACTATGCAATGTACACAAATATAACTTCAAATGCCTACATTAGAAATTTTATCACTGTATTAAAATGACACTTACATAACCAAGCTGCATGCAAAGATTCTTTTTTAAAATTAATCATATTATTTATTTACATCCCAAATGTTGCTCCGGTCATGATCCCCTTCCAGTGTCCTTCACCCCTTCCCCTTTGTCTTTGAGAGGTTGCTTCAATCCCCCACCACTGCCAGATATATATCTTCTCTAGGGCATCAAATCTCTACAGAAACAGGCACATCCTCTCACACCGAGGCTGGACAAGGCAGTCTTCTGATACATATATGCCTGGGGCCTCAGATCAAGCCAACTATGTACTTTGTTTGGTGGCTTAGTCTCTGGGAGGCCCAGGTTTCCAGGATAGTTCACACTGTTGGTTTTCCTATGAGGTTGCCATCTCCTTCAGCTCTTTCCGTCCTTCCTCTAACTCCTCCCTGGGGAAGCTTGAACTCAGTGGGGGTGACCTTAGCCAAAATACCCAACAATTGAGAAATGAAAACTGAAGAGACCACCTGCAGTAGTTAGGCTGGGCCCCCACTGGAGGGATGGGAACATCGACCCACCTTCAAAATGTTTGAAACAGAAATATTCCTGTCTAAAAGTAATGCAGGGACAAAAATGGAGTGAAGACCAAAGTAAAGCCTGTCCAGTGATAGGCCGAACTTGGAATCTATCCTATGGGCAGGCACCAAACCCAGATACAATTATTGATGATGTATTGTGTTTGTAGATAAGAACATAGCATGGCTATCCTCTGAAAGGCTCTACCAGCAGCTGACTGAGACAGGTGCAGATACTTGCAGCCAAGTACTGGACTGAGATCGAGGACCCCTATAAAAGACTTAAGACAGGAAGGATTAGAAGAGCAAACATAGTTTCTAATGATTTCTTCAGGTGATCCCCTTAGTCTTTTCCAGAAAATGCTACTTTTCATGTTAAAAACTTTCTATAGAAAATCAATAAACATTAATTGAGTGTTAGTTATAAATTAAATAGTGGAAAGATCAGCACAGGCTTTTCTCTAAAATAACGTTTGCTGTAATTGGAAAGATAAGAAATGCACATGGGAAGTCTATATGAGGTATTTATAGAATCTACTTAACTGGAAAACTCAGTCCTCTAACTAAATGCACTTAAGGAAGTTGTCAGCAGGAGAATAGATCAATGGATTTGCAAACAGAACAGCAAGAGTAGCCAAGCTATGAAGAAGGTACTGTGCCTCTCTCTTGACTGTTTTATAAAGTCAAACTCCCCAATGGACTAGAAGCTGCATTCTTCCCGTCTCAGGATGATGCCATTAGCAACACAAAAATCAATACTGCTCAAGTAGTTCATGGCAGAATTGTCTGAGACTAGACTCTTTGACTCTACATTTCAAAGTGCTATGTCTTGACAGTTTATTTTTGTAATTTTGTAATTTAATGGTTAGATGCCATTTCAATTTTTGAATAGGAATGTGATTTTTAACAGAGAAGAAAAGGTATTGCCTCTGGTCCCAACCCAATGGTAATTTTCTTGATTTTGATTCCATTGATCATCTATGTCATAATGAATGTTTCTACACTGTCCAGTAGAAACGATATATGGCAGCTTCCATGTTTAGATGATTCTGGGCAGGCTTCAGCCATAAACATTGTTATGCACTACATTCTAAACATAGAGAAAACAATTTGCTTAATAAAAGCATAACAAGACACAATGGAGATAAAGCACCAAGATTTAATCTCCTGTATCACTGTCCTTTGTCCAGGACTCCAAACTTGGAGGCCTATTTGATTTCATTCTGCTTCTTAATGGATAAAATCATGGATTTGATTCTGGGAGGATTGCATTGAACTTTTTAACCTTATTACTTGTATTTCCTGAGTGCTGACCTTTCCGGTGTGTATTGCCATGTTACACAGTACTAGGAATCCAACCAAAGATGTCATAAATTCCAGACATACAACTACATAGCTAGCTTACCTTACACAAACTTAAAGGAACTAAAGTAGTATTCAATGAACTGTATGTAATTTGTTGGTATCTTAAACCCCATGAGAGAAGAAATTTAATATCATCCCCAATTATGCAGGAATGAAAATAGAAAAATGTTTTTCCTCTTTTTTAATATTTATTTTTATTGGAAATTTTATGTATTTACATTTCAAATATTATACCCTTTCCCTCTCTCTCTTCTTCTCTCCCCCTCCTTCTTCTTCTTTATATCTAAATATTTTGCTCTTTATATCTAAATATTAAGTCTTAGTACTCAACTACGGATTCTTTTGATTTGACTTGAAGTTAGATAATCTCGATTTCCTAGCTTATAAGATAGATAGCAAGTGTTTTTATTCTAGTAGCTCCCACAGGCATACTGATGGTGCTCAATTTTCTTCCTTTCCATCTAAAATTCACAATATCCAGGCTAGTTAGGTAATAGAGTTGGTAAAGATACTTTCTGCCAAACCAGTTTACTTAGTTTCAATCTCCAGAACCCACATGAGGAAGAGAAATGACTCTTACAAACTTTCATTTGAATATCTATATACATGCTGTGACATTCACATACTCTTCACTCATACAATATATAAACAAGTGTTTAAAAAAGGTCACACAATCTATTTGTCTTTAAAGAAGAAAGACATCATTTTATAATAATGCTATGTTACTGATTCTTTGCTTTAGGAATTAATCTTGGTCTTTTAACGTTATGAGGAAAATGTGACAATTTATGCTTTTTAATTGCTCCTTCACATGATTTATAATTTACTTCACAGCCAACTTACTTAACTAGAATGCATATATAGCCAGCATCAAAACATTCACTACTTATTCTTGAGCATATATTTGCAAAATTGGTAAATTAAGCACAGTTTATAATGTTTTATATGATTTTGTGTGATGGCTAATCATGGCTGTCAATTTGACCTCACTGGAATCTACCAAAACCCAAAACACTAGTTATTTCTTATTCTGGGAATTCCTTGATTTGAATACTTAAAGCAGGAATACCTACCCTAAATCTTGGCAGAAACTTTGGACATAACCCAGATAAAAGTACAGGGAAGGAGGAAACTGCTTTTGGCTTTCATGTTCTTACTCTTCCTGGAAAGTGTTCCTGTTATGTTGATCTTAGAATCAACTTCTCTATGATTCAAATGTACACTAAAGACCAGCATCTCTTAGGGCATCATTAAGGCCCCCAGAACCAGAGTCCTACTGCTGAGATATATATTCTCATGAACTGAGTAGCTACCAGATTCTCAGTCTCTTCAGCATAAGGTACCTCTTCTTGGACTAGTTTACCTGCATCCATGCAAGCTAATCTCATAAATCCAGATTATCTAATCGTTTCAAATTAAAGTTTTCAAGGGTGACCCTGAATGAAACTCTTTTCAGTAGTCACCACAGAGTTTAAGCTTATCTCTATAAAATAAGCTTTTCTACAATTAAGTCAAATCCTAGTTTGAAGAATGTCTGCAATTAAATAAAATGAATTGAATGGAAAATCATAAGGTTCTATAAGTTGGAATAGAGGTATGTGGATCATCCTAATGATACAGGATTTTCAGTTTCAAGGGTTTATCTCACTTGAGAAAGCAGTAGTAGAACATTTAGAGGAAGAGTTCAATAATAAAATGAACAAGATGGCTTTTTCTGTGGTTAGTATCATCTTTCCTCAGGTATATGCCAAGGCAAAAAAAGATATATATAAGAAAAAGAAAAAGAAAAAGTCAATGGACAATGGTGGCAGAAGTGGAGTTTATCCATGAGCTCAAAAACACGAACTTTCACTCACCAATGCTGAACTGGCTGTAGATGTTTCTTAGTAACAAATCTTCCTGTAGAAGAAACCATCAGTGAATCCTGATTATGACATCATACCTCAAAGTCTGTATGACCTATGATTCTGTAGTAAGCTCATTACATTTAACTTCCTTTATGGAAAGGGCAAATAATCTGTCTTTTCTGGTTATGGAGTTACCTTTTAGGAACATCCTGCTTATGCCACCAGTGAAATTTTTCTACCCTCATGATATCTCTCACATTCATTTTGACCAAGGAATTCACTTCACAGTGTAGCCTGTGATTTTTTAAAGCCGATTTTAGTAAGGTATCGTAAGCAGTTCAACTCCCTCCTCTAGCCCAATTTCCAAAGATAAGGGAGGAAGATGGAAAATAGGACAAGGGGATGTGAACTTGTTTAAAAGTGATTTCTCGGGGTGAGTCCAACCTCTGTCAGGACACCAGCAGTCCATTTCATTAGTGTCAGGATACTGCATACAAAGCACCAGTAGTGGCATGATCTAGCAGAAATAGCCAGGCCTCTGCCAAATTGGCATGAGTCAGCAGGAGCAACCAGATTCAGTGTGGATGCCAAGAGAAGTTTTCGGCATAGCCTCTCGCAACAAAGCAAAGATCAGTGAAGACAGGAGACCAACAAAGCATTTCAAAGCTAGCTATGCAAGCATGCCTTCACTATCCATTCAGTCTTATTTATAGTTTCCAAACATCATGTGTCCTCCCATTGATCTTGCCTCAACAAAACACCATATGGGTCTGTCTCAGCAAAACATAACTTGAGTCTATATCATATGATATAGTCAGAAAGTTCCAATTCATCACAGCCTGAGAAATATGAGAATGGAAACAAGCTTATAGAATATACTGTCAAATCATATTCTCTGCCATCTCAAAGCAGCTGTCCTGATGTAATAGTAGAATGGTCTTTTTGAGCCATTAATTGCACCATCAGTTACATGAAGTCAGTCTCCAGAGTTGGAGAAGCATTCTCCAAAAGGGCATGTAGGCTGTAAATCAGCATCAGATATATTGTTTCTCTTATAGAGTCATAAGCATAAGAATCAAGAGTGGGAAGTGCTAATGACTCTGCTATCATTTCTAGTGAACTACTAACAAATTCTGTGCTTCCTGATGCCATGATCTTATACTTTGTTGGCCTAGGAGTTTTTGTTGCAGAGGGTAGGGTACAAATGCAGAGATATGGGACAAATATTCTACTAATGTGGAAGTAAAGACTTCCCCTGGCCACTTTGGATTCTGTTTCTCTTAACTCAATAACCTTAGAAATGGATAATAGTGTTAGGAGGAGTGATTGAATTACTTTTCACAATGGAAGGTAAGGAAGAAACATGCCTGAAGTTCAGGGGTTCTTTAGGTCATCTCTTATTACTATGTCCTGTGATTTAAAATGATAAGAAACTTCAACAACATAATCTATGCAAGATAGCAATGGGAAAACCAAATTTACTTTGGATTTGAACATTTGGTTTTTAATTGGTGACTCTAGAAGCTTAGCAGGTAAAACAGTCTAAAGGACATTATGTCACTGGGGACAGTGTTAGGATTATACAGCTTAACCCTACTTTTAGTTTTCTTTCTCTGATTCCTGTTTCCATTTGAAGATGTGAGTGCTTAGTCCACCACTGGGCCAGTTGCTTGAGTCAGTTTCTTCCTGAGTCTACTGACACTATCTCTCTGAAACAACAAGCCCAAAGAAACTCTTACTTCTCTAAGTTGCTTCTATGAATGGTCTTTTATTGGAGAATCAGAAAAACAACCAATACATGGGGGAAAATTAAGTAGATGGAGTAATAACTATGAAACCATTGTCCTCAGACAGACACTTTTGAAGATGATGAAAACCCTTAATGAGTCAGTGGAGCTGGGGATTTTGGTCATTGGTTCTATTGGCGCCAAAAGTGTTTTTGGGAAATGGAATTGTTGTTTTTTATTCTTTTAACCTGATATTGTGTCAGTGGCCTTCTAAGTCAGACACTCCTATAATGGACTGTTGGGAGGGTATAACATAGACCCATATCAGTGGAGCATGATGGATATACACCAAAATCTCCAAAATTGGAAGCCAAATAGTCCTTACTGGCATGAAAAATTATCTCGGTTAATCTGTTCACTATAAGGAAAACTAGCTGCCTTGTGACTTTCTCCCTGTTTACCTGTTGGTCTTGTTTTGTTTGGTTCTGCATGTGTGCTGTGGTTTTTACTATTTTATTTGTTTCTATTTTCTTTATTGATATTTAGCTTATTAATAGTGAAGTACATTTTTAGATATTAATATCAGTCATGAACATTACCATCACAGAATAATCCTTTTTCTCCTGTCCTGTCTCTTTTGTCAGGACATAAAAATATTGTGAGAAATATTAAATTAGAACAATTAAAAATGAGAAAGCATGAGCACGTTTTAATATTATTTCTCAGCATTGCTCATTTCTCACAAGGCCTATGTTTCTGACTTTTATCAAGGCAAGTCTGCCGGCAATTGAAAAACTCAACTTTTTTACCTGAAAAACAAAATCAAAATGTTAATTTTACTTGACATTTAAAAGGTAATTACTCACAGAGAGAAGAGATCTGCTGCCATGTTTGAGATGATGGAAATATCTTTTGATGGCTTTCGCATTTATCCTTATATGCTCTAACTTACTCTACCCTTCCTACTTGCACTAAATTTATAAATCAGATATAATTACGTTTCCTTTTTTAAAATTGTTAATTTCTGTCATGTTTTCTTTGGGATACTTCCTTTATCTGACTTTCAGCCTTGGAGTGATAGGCCTTGGAGTACTTTCCTTCTAGGTATACATTTTGGTATTTCAGGAGGCTCCCCAAATCTGTGGTTTGTATTTTATAATACTTTAGGACACATTTCTGTTAACATTTTGTCATAAATTTAGCTTAATTCTTTCTTCATCTGGCCTTCTTTTGCATTTCGATTTTACGTATGTTCTAGGTTATATGTTTGTCCCACAGTTTAGAAGGTTTTTATTTTTCTCATGTTGTTAGTGTCAGTGTTTATTTTATTTGAATTTCATTTTTGAAAGCTTTTATTGAAATACCATTAAGCACGGAAATTCTTTTCAGCTGTGCCTAGTCTTCTTGGTATTTGATATTGTAGTTCTCTGCTAATATTGTCCAGCTGTTCTTTCATGATTTCTAATGAGAATAACATCTTAATTAGAGGTTTTTAAAATCTAATTCTAACCTTTGAATCTATCCAAATTGTAAATTGTTGTTTTCTTCCTTTTCTGGATCTTTGAAATTTCTGCTTGACAATTGGTCATAAAGCTCTTGATGAAATGTTATGCTGTAGGGAGATCTAGGCAAACCTTCAACAGTAGGGCATTACATTTTGGGGAGCAGACACCACCTCTAATGCTGTGAATATTCATCAATGTACTGGAATCCCAAACCTTTACACTATGAATTCAACACACAATCCTTAATGTTCCCCAACCCAGCAGACAGGTGCAAATCAATGTGTCTGCTTCCACCAGGTCAATTTGTCTGAAAAAAGTAAAACAAAACAAAGCTACATGAATCTAGGGTTGTTTAAAATCTTGTTAAGAAGAATGGAATAATTCAAGTTCATTTTAAAAATACTATTTTCTCTCCCTATGTCTGCAGGCAGAGAGAGAGAGAGAGAGAGAGAGAGAGAGAGAGAGAGAGAGAGAGAGAGAGAGAGAGAGAGAGAGAGAGACTTCTTTATGAAAGGCAAGATGGGCCAGATTAGCATCCTCCAAACCTGAGTTGGGAGGATCTCCTTTTCCTCTTAATGGATATATGGTCTCGGGTGTTAATAGAATACTGGTAAACAGCATTGTTGTTGCTTCCCATTACATTTTGTTCTTCATTTGTGTTTGTGTGTGTGTGTGTGTGTGTGTGTGTGTGTGTGTGTGTGTGTGTGTATTTCTGTGTGTCTACATGCCTCTGCTTCTCAGAAAACCAGCTTAAAATTAAACTATACAGTTGTCCAATGAATAAGAAAGTCTTTTGGAACTCTGAGTTCTTAAATTTATCCAAATTGAAGATCCAGCAATGAACTTATCAGTTAGAACTTACTTGTTTCTAATCAAGGACAGATATTCTTTGAGATTTGTGCTCTGTGCTCCATCAAGTTAGCCTTCTCTGCATACACCATTGAATTTGAGTCCAACTTTGAAAAACTGAAGATTTGATGTTGATTTTTGTGTCTTCAGATTTTCACTTGTTTGCATTGAGTGTCAACTGACAACATTTTTTTTAATTGCAGACTAGAATTCAAAATTCAATTATTATTTTAATTTTGGAGTCAAATATTTTGGTCACTAAATCATCTTCATACATTATTAGAGTATAGCATAAACTGTTTAATTTCCTTTTCTACAAATTATTTATTCTTTTTTTCCCATTACTTTATCTCCTTATTTACTTCATATCCTGATTGCATTCCCTTCTCCTTCATCTCTGAGAAAGGGGAGTTATCCCCTGGGTACCAGTCCACTGGGACCTTAAGTCACTACAGGCTGACTTAGTTATCCCAGTGAGGTCAGATAAGACACCCCAATGAGGGGAACAGGATCTACAGGCAGGCAACAGAGTCAAGGAAACATTTTTATCCAATTTTGGGACCCACATGAAGGCCAAAGTGCACATCTACTGCATATAAGGTGGGAGCCTAGGTCCAGCCCTTATATGACTGAGCCCTGATTGGTGGCTCTGTCTCTGGGAGCTCCCAAGGGTCCAGGATACTTTACTCTAGTGGTCATCTTGTAGAGTCCCTAATCCCTCTGGGTTCCCCATTCTTCTCTAAACTCGTCCACATGTCTTCTTATATTCCAGCTAATGCTTGAATGTGGATCTATACATCTGTTTCAGTCAGGTGCTTGGTGGAACTTCTCAGAGGACAGTAATGCTAGGCTTCTGTTTGCAAACATAATATAATATCATTAATAATATGAGGAATTGGTTCTTGCCCATGGCATGGATGTCAAGTTGAGCCAGTCATTGTTTTCCTACTCTCTGCTTCTATGCTTTACTCATTATGCTATATATCTACTGAAGATTCCTTTGAAAGTTGTTGTTCTTTTTTTTATTATAATTTCATTGCTATTTTACATACATGTTTTGTTCTATCTGATATTCATTTTTTGTATCTTTGTCACAACATTTAGTGTTAGCTATGTTAATTTTAATCTCTGGTATTATTTTATTTATAATTTCATATTTAATATCAAATTCAAACATAGTTAATGAATCAATATACACAAGGAAAAAGTCCCAAAGCCTTGGCTAGGGAGGGAGGTATTTCTTAATCTCTGTGTTGGGTCAAAAGAAAGGCTTTGAGAGTCTCTTTATGTTTAAGAGTCTAATAGCTAAAGCTTATGTTTTATGAACTTTTGACCTTTCAATTGATATGTGCCAATCTATAAGAAATATTCCTTAATCTCTGGGTATATTCATTATTTATAATCTTTCCTCTTGGCAGTCAGTTGTGACAACATCTATTATTCAGTCAATGTCTAATATGCAAAATATCTGAATTTTTATTACTTTCATATAATGATAATTCTGGTTAACTTCTTTCTTCTTCTGTTGATATGACAGGATATATGACAAGAACAAAATATTTTAAGAATTCATGTTAACCATAGCACAGCTAATGTTGCTTCTTAGCTTTCTTGCAGCACTGTGAAGATTATGCATCTATTTCAAAAGCCGCTTCTTCCTGTGATTCCTTTCACATACTAGGTATATTCATTTACTACTCTGTGTGTGTGTGTGTGTGTGTGTGTGTGTTTGTGTTTGTGTGTCTGCATGTGCACATGTGTGTGAAATACTCTAGTGTCATCTCTTAGCCATAGGTACTTTTTCTTCCTTGCATAAAATTGTAACTTTCAATCAGAGATGTCTTTAACAGTCAATACCCTATCTGATACTCCACCTCCTAGTGAACATTTAGATAATGCTCAGTTTGTTGGATGTTGGGTGGATATATCATTTCCATGTGCTTACTGATGTCATACAAGTCATAAAATCCTATTGGGTGGTGAATATATGCATTAAATTGAGGACCATATTTCTGCTGTTTTCATCCTGGCTCAACAAATGCATGATCATATCATTTTGTAAATATCTTATAACTAAGTATGCAGGTTTCTTAATTCATCACTGTAAAAATTGTAACATATAACTACTAATGACCATAACCATTAGATTATTAAATATACTTTACACACAATATATATGTCATACTACTAGAACTGTTAGTTTTTAAAAATTATTGTTTGATTTGTAATGAGCTTTTAAAGATGTTATCCAAATATGAAAGATTGAAATTCTACTATCTTAAAAAAGTTAAGGAAACATCAATTAGCCTAATCTATTTCAAAATGTTCCAAGCCAGATAATCAGAATACAGTTAAGCCTGTATAAAACACAAGGAATAAACAACTACCATAAGGCATGTTTTTTTCTTGTATAGGAGTTTGTTTCTGGTCTAGCTTGTAAAACTCAGATTCATTTTGAAGCTTTCAATTTAGTTTAATGCATGCGTATTTTCTGTAAAAGAATTGAGATTTTAGGATATTAGCACAGAAGAATAATTTTATTTCTCTTCCTCAAAAAAGGAATCCGTAACACATATTTCTAATTTTTAAGAAGAAAATTACAGACCGATACAGTATAAGAATATGAATTGAAATGCATGAGTTAACATAGAATATATCTTTCAAAATTACTGCCTTTATAATTCAGAAGCATATATATCTAGTATGCATATATTTACCTGAGACAGAGAATATCTAGCTAGATAGCTTGAAAAAAATCAGCAATAAAATATATCAGAAAATCTTATCTGAGGAAAAATAAATGGCAGATGCAAACCTGACTAGCAGATTCATTGAATAGACTTTGATATCCCAGACATAATCTGCTTCTGCAATTTTCTTCAGATAAATTTCTAAAACCATGATTGCAAAATAGTAGCCTATCTCTGAGTTCTACAGTATAACACTTTAATAATTATATTTTAGTGAGACCATGCTGCCTCTTCTTCTTAAATTTAGAACCCTTTGACAATATTTATTTGTTCATTATTTTCTGAAATAGCAACATGTTTTTATAGCTTTTGACATTTCTAAGTATAGGACCTAGTTCTATATTTTGTCTCTATTTTGTCTATTTTAACAGTAAAAGATCTTAGCATAAGACCTTCCATGGCTTGCTAGCCATGTGTGCTTTCATCCTAAGTTTCAACTATTGCCCTTCAGTGTTGCCCTGGCTTCAAGGTTGTGCTTCATGTCGAGAATTGGTTCATGCCACAAGGGAACTATATCTGTTCACAGCAAAAAAGAAAGAAGTACTGTTTTATTATGAGCCCAGTGTAAGCCAAAGGAAAATATGTAGGTCAGTCATCTAAGCCACAAACTTTGTCAGAAGAAATGAAAGATTTTAGATATAGAAAAATAATTTAGAGTGAAATTCAATTTTATTGGGTTTATTTTTTCAACACTGTACTTTCTGCTTTGCACTCTTCTATTACTCTAGAATATATTAATTAATCTATATGACTGTGTTTCCTTAAATAAAGTAAGTCAATTTATGACTTGAATTTTTGACATATTTTGTTTTTATTGATACCAGAGATGGAGTTAGTGATAACAGAATCAAGATTATTTTCATTCTCTATAATTTCTGACTCAAAGCATCAGATTGCATTCAGAGTTAAGGATGCATATGAATTTTTTTCAACTGAGGTCAAAACAATTACTACATTTCAACCCCAAGCCATTTTTTCACCCTTTCTTCACTAGATACTGAAGGACATCAGCCTGAGTTCCTGATCATTGGGAGCCTGGCAACTTGTTCTTCCCCAAACTTCATTGGCATATTTATAATATGGAAAACACAAATCATTCTCCTCCCTTGATCCAGCTTCTAACCCAGTGAGTTCAATCATTACTTACCAAGCACACTCAAAACTAACATGGCTACTTGAGATGTTTATTTTGAAACATCCTCCTTGCTTCACTTTACTCTTTCTCATGACATAAATATAAAGTGACCAACAGCATCCTCCTGTGTGTACTTGCATTAGGGTTTATACTCAGTGGGCTCCACTGAAGCTTTATCATAACTCTCAAACTGTCCTCTATTTCAAACTTCATTTTCATTACCAAACATGTGAAACATTCTACTCGGATAAGTAGTATCATACCTTTCTGTGAACTTAAAATAATGGCAGTATCATTTTTCTTATGGTTCAATTTGCTTGCCATATATATCATTCATGACTTCCCTAGAAGATGTTCATGTACATTTCTTATTCATAAATTTTCCTTACATGATTTCATGACAGTTTTTCAACTACCCCAAAACTAATTGTATCCTTAAACAGAATGATTTTTTTTACATAATGATTGATCTTATACATCATAAATTTCCCTTTTTTATTCTATTCTTGTTACACATTTTAGAAATTAATTTTACACAGTCATTTTCTTGTTTTACAACTTCAGATAAGTTTCCTCACCTTAGTGCATTCTACCATATTTCTCTTGTATTCATGATTTGCATAATGAAATCACAATATTTTACTCTTATTTACTATCTATTATGATTATATATTTGCTACTAATTATTATTAATGTAAAAAGCAGAAATTGAGATTTCACTATTTTTCTTCCAATGGTGTCTCAGGGTTTTTTTCTTTTATTGGATATATTTTATTTACATTTTAAATGCTATTCCGATTTCTGTTTTCCCCTCCAGAAACCAGCTCTCCCATCCCCCTCCCCCTGCTTCTATGAAGGCGCTCCCTCACCCATGAACCCACTCCCTCCCACCTTTCTCCCTGACAGTCCCCTACACTGGGGCATCAAGCCTTGACAGGACCAAGGACCTCTCCTCCCATTGATGACAGATAATGCAGTCCTCTGCAACATATGCAGATGGAGACATAGGTCTATCCCTGTGTACTATTGGGAGCGTGGTTTAGTCCCTGAGAGTTCTGGGGAAGGGGGATCTGGTTAGTTGATTTTGTTTTTCATCAACCAAGTTGAAACAAAAAGAGCTATACAAGGAATTAACAAAATCAGGAGGTGGTTCTTTGAGAAAATCAACAAGATAGATTAAACCCTTAGCCAGACTAACCAGAGAAGTATCCTAATTAACAAAATCAGAAATCAAAACAGAGCCATAACAACAGAAACTGAGGAAATTCAAAAAATCAAAAGATGCTAATTCAAAAGCCTATACTCAACAAAACTGGCAAATCTGGATGAAATTGACAATTTTCTAGACAGATATCAGGTACCAAATTTAAATCAAATAAACCATCTAAACAATCCCATTATCCCTAAAGAAATAGAAGCAGGCATTAAAAGTCTCCCAACCAATAAAAGCCCAGGACCAGATGGATTCAGTGCTGCATTCTATCAAACCTCCATAGAAGACCTCACACCAATACTGTCCAAACTATTCCACAAAAGAGAAAACGAAGGAACACTGCCCAATTCATTCTATGAAGCCACAATTATGCTTATACCTAAGCCACACAAGGACCTAAGAAAGAAAGAGAACTTCAGACCAGTTTCATTTATGAATATTGATGCCAAAATAAATAAAATTCGTGCAAACCAAATCTGAAAACACATCAAAACAATCATCCATCATGATCGAATGGGCTTCATCCTGGGTATTCAGTGATGGTTCAACATATGGAAATCAATCAATGTAATCCACTAGAAAAACAACACAAAGAAATTGAGATTTTGATTCCAGACTCATTTCACTATCATTTCTTATTAGCTACTATAAGAAAAAAAATAGCAAATTCAGTCTTATAAAGACAACCAGTTTTCAATATTAACTAACAAAATAAATTCACATTGATAAAGTGGGCATACTGTCTTTTTTATTTTAATGATATATCTTATATAACATAGGCAACTTTATTTTCAGATAAAATATTTAAATTATAATTAAAGAAAATTAAATGTTTTGTTCATTGTCACAATCTTTGAAAGAATTTTTTCATCCTTACTTATTCCTACCTAAATTAAAATTTTGCTTATTGTTCTATATTATACAGGTAAATATCACAACATACACAATTACAATATTGTATGAAAGCAAGTTCATATTGTGTTTCCTTGGCTTTCTATCAATTTTTGGAATTAATGCTTTTCTTTCCCTTTAGAAAACAGTGATTCCACAAACATTGTCTTTCTAGTAGGTTTGTATGAAAATCCTCTGAACAAACATCCAATATTCCTTAACTTATTCTATTCACATCTCTTTCTATTCTTTTTGAGGCTTTAATTATTATCTTGACAATAAACATTTCAACAATAATTTGTTGAATCTTTGATTCAAGATTGTATTTTTAATATTGGACATTTTTTAAAATGTTACTTATTTTTCTACTTGAAGGTTTCAACAGAAATTAAATGTTTCTCTATCCAATATATTGCTCATGCCCAAGTCACTGCTGCTCGCCTTTTCCCCCTTAAGCCATCAAACTACTAAGAATGCCCACTCCCTTGGTACATTCTAGTGAATCATTTCTTGAACACATTGTTCAAAATTACTTGCCTGGGATAGTTTCTTCTCCATTGTCATTCATGACAGCTTACAAATAAAAATTTTTATTGGATTTTTTAATTTACATTTCAAATGTTATAACCTTTCAGGGTTTTATGTCCATAAGCCCCCTATCCTATCGTCCCTCCCCCTTCTTCTATAACAGTGTTCCCCTCTCCATCCACCCCAATTCCTGCCTCCTCGCTGTGACATTCCCCTACACTGGAGGACCCAGCCTTGGCAGGACCAAGGGCATCTCCATCCATTGGTGCCAAAAAGGCCATTCTCTGCTACAGATGAAGTTGGAGCCCTGGGTCAGTTCATGTGTAGTCTTTGGGTAGTGGTTCAGTCCCTGGGAACTCTGGTTGGTTGACATTGTTGTTCTAATGGGGTTGCAAGCCCCTTCAGCTCCTTCAATCTTTTCTCTAACTCCTCCAATGAGGACCCGTTCTCAGTTCAATGGTTTACTGCTAGCATTTGCCTTTGTATTGGTCATGATCTGGCTGAGCCTCTCAGGAGACAGCAATATCAGGCTCCTGTCAGCATACACTTCTTGAGTTCATCAATATTGTCTAGGTTTGATGGCTCTCTATATATGGGCAGGAAACGTAGGTGGTAGGTCTGAATGATCATTCCTTGAGTCTCTGCTCCAAACTTTGTCTCCATATCTCCTCTTATGAATATTTTATTGCCCCTTTTAAAAAAGACTGAAGCATCTGCCCTTTTGTCATCCTTCTTCTTGAGCTTCATGTGGTCTGTGGATTATATCTTAGGTAATTTGAGCTTTTCGTCTAATATCCACTTTTCAGTGAGTTCATACCATTTATTTTTTGTGATCCTCATTCAGGATAACATTTTCTAGTTCCAACCATTTGTCTATGAATTTCATGAAGTCATTGTTTTTGATAACTGAGTAGTGCTCCATTATGTAGATGTACCATATTTTCGGTATCTGTTCCTCGGTTGAAGGGCATCTGGGTTCTTTCTAGCTTCTAGCTATTATAAATAAGACTGCTATGAACATAGTAGAACATGTGTCCTTGTTATTTGTTGAGCATCACTTGGGTATATTCCCAGGAGTGGTATAGCTGGGTCCTCAGGTAGTACTATATCCAATTTTCTGAGTAATCTCCAGACTGATTTCCAAATAAAATTTAGGAAGCCATTTTAATAACTTCTTTCCCCCTCATTTTCACATCAAACATACCTGAAAATTCTATCAATTGTAAACATTAAAAAAATAACTTAGTGTAATTGTCTTTCTTCATCTGATCATGATAATTTTTAGGAGAAAATTGAAAACTTGACTTATTGCCCTTTCTATATCTATCCCAAAACAGACCACTCTATTTTAAAATTATTTTGTTTACATTCCAAATATTGTACCCCTCCCAGAAATCCTTACAGATTTCTTCTGCCAATTCTGCCTCTCCTTTGCTTCTGAGAGGGTGTCCTCCCATATCCCCAAACTCTGTTGCCTTAAATCCCTGCAGAATTAGGAGCATCTTCTCCCACTAAAGCCACACATTGTAGCACATTTATTAAAGATAAAGTGTCAATAAGTGTGTATGATTATTTCTGGGTCTTCAATTCTATTCCATTGACTGACCTGTCTGTAGTGTGCAATTTTATAACCCCACCTTGGTCCCAGCTAGGTGCCAGCAATGGCAGACTCACCCATTCCCACAGCTAGCTTGGTGCCATTTAACTCTGTCTACCCTGGTCTGGTGGAGGTCTCTGTCTGTTCCTAGCCCATGCCACTGCCATAGACCATGGCTGCAGCCCTTGAATTTCTCATAACCAATGCTTCTCCCAGAAATGCCTGCTCTGCCTCTTAAGAGCTCTCTTTTCAGCTCACCACCCAGTGACCAGCTGTGGCTCTGCTCTCGCCAGACAGCTCTATATTCCTGTTATCTCTTTTTCCTTGATAGCTTTTCCAAGCCAGAGCTCTGATCTGGCTCAGCTCCACCAACTGCCCCTCTGAGTCATCGACAATGGAAAACACCAGATAATATTAATTTTAAAAATAACCAGAATGACACATTGCTGGGCACAGAATATATTATACTAAACTCACCCTCTGTTCTATGTAAGAAATTCTTCCAATGGCAGTAGCCACCACCAGGTCTACTTTCCTGGCCTACATCCTGCACAACTCTCCCTCTCCATCTCATAGTAAAAAATGCCCCTTCCTCAGGTGGGGGAGTCTCAGGATGACCTTTTCTTCAGTCCCTGTTAGACTCTTTGTTCACATTTTCTTTATCCATTCCTCTGTTGAAGGACATCTGGATTCTTTTCAGTTTCTGTCTATTATAAATAAGGCTGCTATGAACATAGTAGAACATATGTCCTTGTTTTAGGTTGGAGAATCTTTTGGGTATATGCCCAAAGTGCTATAGCTGGGTCCTCAGGTAGTTCAATGTCCAATTTCCTGAGAACCTCCAGACCAATTTCCAGAGTAGTTGTACCAGTTTGCAATCCCACAGAAATGGAGGAGTGTTCTTATTTTCCACATCCTCACTAGCATCTTCTGTCATTTGAGTTTTTGATCTTAGCAATTCTTATTGCTCTGAGGTGGAATCTCAGGGTTGTTTTGATTTGCATTTCCCTGATGACTAAGGATAGTGAACATTTCTTTAGGTGTTCCTCAACCGTTCGGTATTCCTTAGTTGAGAATTCTTTGTTTAGCTCTGAACCTCATTTTTAATAGGATTCTAGAAATGAGTAAAAACATTCTGCTGCTTTTGAAATAAAACCAGTAACCACAAGAATACAGCCAATTATTCAGAAAACCTCAAATATAGTACAATTTCCATATATCTTTTAAAATTACTTTAGATGAGAGATGGATCAAGTACACACACACACACACACACACACACACACTAAATATATAAATAAATTTTCTTTCAATTCTCCCATGAAATAGAAATATACACTATACAATTTAGATAATGATCTACATCTAAAGAAAACACCTCTCCTACAAATATGGAAATCAAATAATTTCCTCCAGTGGATTTATAGCTGCAGATTCTAGTCCAGTTCTCTCTCTTCTACTCACCAAGCAGAATCAGAAACATATGTGAAGCAAGCTCACCTCTTCAGACCCAGCTTTTCCAGACATCCCTCCCTTGTCATTCCACAGAGGGAAGCCCATACACAGCAAGCACACAGTATTTTCAATTCACTCCACTTCTTACATTTCTGTTTATTTAACCTCACATCCTTGACTCTCTTGTTCTAACAGTAGCACCATGTTTCTTTCCCTGGATTTACTGTACTGCCCCCCTCCCCCAACAAAGATACCTATAAAATAGACTCTGCTGATAAGAGATAATATTATGTGATAATCAGTAATTGACATGCTATCTCTGTCAAGCTTGATTAGGGAAATAGGGATTGTTAAGGAGGGAAATATGATTATCTATCTTGTAGGGTCTGGTAAATAAGATTGTTCTTGAAGCCTCTTGCAAATATGCTCTTCCCAATATTTTCTGGTGACCTCCCCTAGATTCTAGCCCTAAGCCTTCAATCTGGGCTCTGCTATACTAATTCAAGCCAATTTTGGTTATCGCTAATGATAAAAAGACTGAAAGATTTTGGAGATTCCCTGGTTTCATCTGATGTTTTGCCTCATTAAAGTGTTTATCTTGTATGTGAGAAAGATATTGTATGAAAGATAAATGTAGTTCTACTCATACCAAGGTAATATTGAGGAAGAGTGACAGGTTTTTTTTTTTTTTTTTTTTTTTTTACTTTTTTTTTTTTCATCATTTTAATGTATTTGTTGTAGTACAGTTTTATTACTGATGACAACAACAACAACAACAACAACAACAACAACAAGCAAGAAGGAAAGAAGGAAGGAAGGAAGGAAGAAAGAAAGAAAGAAAGAAAAAAAGAAAGAAAGAAAGAAAGAAAGAAAGGGCACTTCCTTTCTCCTATGTCCCCTCTTCCTCTTTAGGAAGTGAAAAACCTCAGCGATTAGCTTCTTGATGTATGTATGAGCCAATCAAAAAATAACAGGTAATTCCACTATACCTGTCTGTCTCTGTACCCATACTTTGTGGTATATATCACTACTGCTCTATAGTAAAACTTCAGGTAACGGGGCTGGGGGATTTAGCTCAGTGGTAGAGCGCTTACCTAGGGAAGCGCCAAGGCCCTGGGTTCGGGTCCCCAGCTCCTGAAAAAAAGAACCAAAAAAAAAAAAAAAAAAAAAACTTCAGGTAAGGCATGGTAATTCCTCCAGAAGGTCTTTCATTTTTCAAAATGGTTTCGGCTATCCTGAGTTTTTTGTATTCCCATATGAAGTTGACATTTCTCTTTTAATGCGTTTAAAACATTCTGTTGGATTTGACTCTGCAGGAATTGCATTGACTCTGTAGATTGCTTTGGGGAAGATGGCAATTTTCACTGTTTATACTACACTCCAATGAATTTGAGAGAATTTTCTATCTTTTGAGTTCTCCTTTGATTTTTCTTACCTTCTGAGATTTGATGTTCTTCTTGTCATTTAAATTTTCCACTTTCTCAATTACAGTTAAACCTACATATTTTATATTATTTGTGGCTATTACTTGTGTTGTTTCCCTGATTTCTTACTCAGCCTGCTTACCATTTGTATAAAAGAGGGCTACTAATTTCCTGGAATTAATTTTGTATTCAGCCACTTTGCTGAAGTTTTTATCAACTGTAGGAGTCTTCTTGTAAATCAGAAATGAAAAGAGAGACATAATCTGAGGAAATTAAAAAAATCATCAGATCCTACTACCAAAGTCTATATTCAACAAAACTGGAAAATCTGTAGGAAATGGACAATTTTTCTAGACAAATACAAGGTACCAAAGTAAAATTAAGACAACATAAACCAATTAAACTTTCCCATAACTCCTAAAGAAATAGAAGCAGTTATTAAACATCTCCAAACCGAAAGGAGTGCAAGACCAGATGGGTTTAGTGCAGAATTCTATTAGACCTTCATAGAAAACCTCATATCAATATTGCCCAAAATATTCCACAAAATAGAAACAGGAGCACCGCCCAATTCTTTCTATGAAGCAACAATTATGCTTATACTTAAACCACAAAAAGACCCAATGAAGAAAGAGACTTCAGACCAATTTCCCTGTTTTTATGTCTCTGTTTTAATTTCTGATTGTGTTAATATGGATATACTCTGTGACCTCTGGTTAGTCTGGCTAAGGGTTTATGTATCTTGTTGATTTTCTCAAAAAACCAGATCCTAGTTTTGTTGATTCTTTGTATTGTCCCTTTTGTTTCTACTTTGTTGATTTCAGCCCTGAGTTTCATTATTTCTTGGTTTCTACTCCTCTTGAGTGTATTTGCTTCTTTTTGTTCTAGAGCTTTATGTGTACTGTCAAGCTGCTAGTATATGCTCTCTCCAGTCTCTTTTTGGAGGCACTCAGAACTATAAGTTTTCCTTTTAGCAGTGCTTTCATTATATCCAGTAAGTTTGGGTATGTTTTCCCTTCATTTTCATTAAATTCTAAAAAGCCTTTAATTTCTTTATTTCTTCCTTAACCAAGTTATCATTGAATAGAGCATTGTTCAACTTCCATATGTGGGCCTTCTTTCGTATCTGTCGAGGCCTGTTTTGTGACTGATTATATGGTCAATTTTAGAGAAGATACCATGAGGGGCTGAGAAGAAGGTATCTTCTTTTGTTTTAGGATGAAATGTTCTATAAAAATATGCTAAAGCCATTTGGTTCATAACTTCTGTTAGTTTCTCTAAGTCATTGTTTATTTCCTGTTTATATCATCTGTCCATTGATGAGAGTGGGGTGTTGAAATCTCCCACTATTATTGTGTGAGGTTCAATATATGCTTTGAGGTTTAGTAGGTTTCTTTTATGAATGTATTTATGAATTGCATTTGCAGCATAGATATTTAGGATTGGCAGTTCATCTTGGTGGACTTTTTCCTTTGGTGAATATGAAGTGCCCTTCCTCATCTTTTTTGATGACTTTTGGTTGAAAGTGCATATTATTGGATATTGGAATGGTGACTCTAGCTTGTTTCTTCAGACGATTTACTTGCAAAGTTGTTTTCCAGCCTTTTACTGTGAGGTAGTATCTGTCTTTGTCTCTGAGGTATGTTTCCTGTATGGAGCAAAATGATGGTTCCTCCTTATGTATCCAGTCTGTTAGTCTATGTCATTTTATTGGGTTATTGAGACCATTGATATTAAGAGATATTAAGGAATAGTGATTGTTACTTCCTGTTATTGTTGTTAGAGGTGGAATTATGTTTGTGTCCCTCTCTTCTTTTGGTTTTGTTGCAATGAGATCACTTTTTTGCTTTTCTGGGGTATAGTTTCCCTCCTTGTGTTGGAGTTTTCCATCTATTATCCTTTGTAGGGTGGACTTGTAGAAAGATATTGTGTAAATTTGATTTTGTCATGGAATATCTTGGTTTCTCCATCTATGTTAATTGAAAGTTTTGCTGGATGTGGTAGCCTGGGTTGGCCTTTGTGTTCTCTTAGGGTATGCATGACATCTGCCCAGGGTCTTCTGGCTTTCACAGTCTCTGGAAAGAAGTCTGGTGTAATTCTGATAGATCTGTCTTTATATGTTACTTGACCTTTTCCCTTAATATTCTTTCTTTGTTTTGTGCATTTGGTGTTTTGACTATTATGTAACAGGAGAAATTTTTTGTGGTCTAATCTATTTGGAGTTCTGTAGACTTATTGTATGTTTATGGGCATCTCTTTCTTTAGTTTAGGGAAGATTTCTTGGCTAATTTTGTTCAAGATATTTACTAGCCCCTTAATTTGGGAGTCTTTACTCTCTTCTATACCTATTATCCTTAGGTTTGATCTTCTCTTTGTGTTCTAGATTTCCTGGATGTCTTGGGCCAGGACATTTTGTGATTTACATTATCTTTGATAGTTGTGTTGATATTTTCTATGGTATCTTCTGCCCCTGAGATTCTCTCTTCTATCTCTTGTTTTCTGCTGGTGATGCTTACATCTATGATTCCTGATCTCTTCCCGAGGCTTTCTATATCCATTCTTGTCTCCTTTGTGCTTCTTTATTATTTATATTTCAATTTTTAAATCCTGGGTGGTTTTATTCAATTCCTACAAATTTTCGTTTGTGTTTCCTGTAATTCTTTAAGGGACTTTTGTGTTTCCTCTTTAAGGGCTTCTACTTGTTTACCTGTGTTGTCTTATATTTCTTTAGGGGAGTTATTTATTTCCTTCTTAAATTCCTCTGTCATCATCATGAGATGTGATTTTTAAATACAAACCTTGCTTTTTGGGCGTGTTGGCATACCCTGTATGTGTTTTAGTGGGTAATCTGGGCACTGATGATGCCAAGTAATCTTAGTTTCTGTAACTTAGGTTCCTGTGCTTGCCTGTAGACATCAGGTTGTCTCTGGTATTAGCTTGTCTTGCTGTCTCTGACAGTGGCTTGACCCTACTGTAGACCTGTGTGTTAGCACTCCTGTAGACCTGTTTTCTTTCAGCCAGGTCTGGGAACAGAGAGCTGCTCCTGGGTTTGTGTGACCGAAGCCTCAAGGTTGGCTGTTTGGCACAGAAGAGTTGGTCTTACCTCTTCTCTCAGGAGTGTTGGCAGTCCTGTGGACTGGCTTTCAACTCTAGGTGCAGGCAGAAACCTGAAGTGTTCTACTCCTGACTGCTCATATATCCTTGGTCTCAGAGGACACAGATAGCACTAGGCAATTTCCTCTTGAGTCAGGAATGTGGGAAGAAAATAGTTCTCTCCTCTGAGTTCTCAGAATTGTTTGCATTTCTGAGGGTTCAGCTCTCTCCCCCAAGGGATTTGGGTGCAGGGAGCTGTGGGACTTGTTCAGTTCAGTTGCAGGCGCAGGGAGAAACCATCAGGGTCATTCTGTTGACTGCTCCTATATTCCTGTGTCCAGAGGCACTATGCAGTTTCCACTTGGGCCAAGAATGTGAGCAGAAGTGGGCAGAAGTGGTGGTCTCTCCCGAGGTTTCAGAATTGTGTGTACTTCTAGGAGTTCAGCTCTCTCCCCCACAGAATTTGAGTCTTCTTTGTTGTCTTATTGCTCTTGCTAGAACTTCAAATTCTACATTGGATAGATAGGAAAGAGTGTTCAGCCATATCTAGTTCATGACTTTAGTGGGATTATGTCAGATTTCTGTCTTTTTAATTTGATGCTGACTATTGGGTTGCTGTATATTGCTTTTATTATATTTAGGTATATGACTTGAATTCCTGGTCTCTCCAAGACCTATAACATGATATGGTGCTGAAATTTGTTAAAGGTTTTTTGAGTATCTCTTCAGATGATCATGTAAATTTTTCCTTTAATATGTTTATACAATAGATTACATAGATGGATTTTTGTTTATTGAACAATTCCTGTCTCCCTGGGCAGAAGCTTACTTAATTGTGGTGAATGATGATTTTGTGTGTTCTAAGATTTTGGTCTGTAAGAAATTTCTTGAGTATTTTTTCTTTGATATGCATAATTGAAATGTCTCAGATTTCTTTCTTTTCTGGGTATTTGTATGGTTTTATGTATCACAGTAACTGTGGCTTCATAGCATGAATTAGGTAGTATTCCTTCTGTTCAATGTTGTGGAATACTTTGATGAGTATTGGTATTATTCTTCATTGAAGGTCTGCTAGAATTCTACACTAAAACCAGAGGCTGGGCTATTTTTATTGGGAGATTTTTACTCACTCCTTCTATTTCCTTAGGGGTTATGAGACTGTCTTAGTCAGTGTTTCTATTTCTTCACAAAACATCATAACCAAGAAGCAAGTTGGAAAGAAAAGGGTTTAATCAGATTATACTTCCCAATTACTGATCATCACACCAAATGAAGGCAGGTCTGGAACCAGAAAGGGTCAGAAGGATGAGCTTGATGCAGCCAAATACACTGCATGCTGTCTTTTTCACCTTTACCTGGCTTGTACAGCTTGCTTTTGAAAGAACCAAGACTACCATCACAGGATGCAACACCCACATTGGGCCCTCCAGGATTTAATAATCAAAGAAAATGCCTTGTACAGATCTCACAGTGGCATTTTCTCAAGGGAAGTTCCTTTCTCTCTGATAAGTCCAGCTTCTGACAAATTGGCACACAAAACCAGACAGTACAGAGACTATTCAGAAAGTTTACCTGACTTTGCTTTAACTTTGATATATAGTATCTGTCTAGAAAATCATTCCTTTCATCCTAATTTTCTGGTTTTGTTGAATACAGATTTTTGGAGCATGATCTGATGATTTATTTTTTGAAATTTCTTCAATTTCTTTCTTGGCTACCTTTTC
>NC_046160.1:78130252-78135859 GCF_011064425.1 Rattus rattus | reverse complement strand
CCACAGGAACCCAGAGGCCTTGTACAGTTTCCTCTTGGGTCAGGGATGTGGGCAGGGGTGGGCAGTGTTGGTGGTCTCTTCCGCTCTGCAGCCTCAGGAGTGCCCACCTGACCAGGCGGTAAGGTATCTCTCCCACGGGTTCTGGGAGCAGAGAGCTGCTGTGGGCCGGGATCCGCGGGTGTGGGACTTCCGGTAAACAGAGGACGTGCCCGGTCCTAGAGGAATTCTGCCTCTGTTGTCCCGATTCCACCAGGCAGGTCACTTGCAGCAGATAAGTTAGTCTTACCTGTGGTCCCGAGGCTCAAGTTCGCTCTCGGGGTTCTGCCCACGGGCTCTCCGCGGTGGCAGCAACCAGGAAGATCTGCGCCGCCTCTTCCGGGAGCCTCCGTGCACCAGGGTTAGGGTGCCGTTTTCTTAATTGAAAACAATACTTTTAAAAAATTTCTCAGTAATTTTTGTGAATATCTTGTGACATTTGCTTTAAATCCATTGTCTGATCTCTTATGGTATTATCTTATGTCTGTACTACCATCCTGCATTCCCTTATAAGGCCAACTCGCTCATAGTAGATGATATTCTAGCTATGTGTTTGTATTCAGTATGCGGGTATTTTACTTAGGATTTTAGTCCATTAAGGATATTAGACTGTAGTTTGTTGATTTTGTGTCTTTATCTAGTTTGTGCACTAAAGCAATACCAACTTCATAGAATGAATTTGTGAGTGATCCTTCTCTTTAAATTTTTTTGAAGAATTTAAAAGTTATTGGTGTGCTGGTTCCTCTTTGAAAGTCTGTTAGAATTCTGCTGAGAATCGACTTAGCATCTTCTTGCCTGAACTTCTTTTAGCCAGAAGGCTTTTCATTTGTATTTTGATCTCTCCTTTTGTTATGGGTCTTATTATGTTATTATTATCTTGAAAGGATACTATTATCTGAGTTTAGAAGATAATGCTGAGAACAGTGCATGTAATATAAGTAGTAAAATTGTAACTTCTTTTCTATTTCTAAAGCAAAAGAGACACAACCAATTATTGTAATGAACAAATGTAAACAGATAAAGGAAGTATTCATGGTATAAGAAAAATAATTGTAAAGCAATTCTAACTAATAAACAGTTATATTTCAGGAGAACATCTTTTGGATATAAGTAAATTTTATTTATGTATAAGAGAAACTGTAGAATTGAATAAATGTTAAAAAATGCATAAAGATATGTCATTCTATTACCATGCTGGCAAATTTAGATCAATTTTACTAACATAAACTGGAACAAACCCAAGGACAAAGAATGGTGACTAAGAAATTACCTTTAGCAGATTGTCCTGTAGGCATGTCTATGGGGCATAGTCTTGATGGCTAATTGATTTAAGAAGCCACAGACCACCGTGGATGGTACTATCTCTGGACAGCTGGGCCTGTCCTCTTTAAGAAAGGTAGGTTAACAAGGCAGGGAGTCAAGAAAGCAAGAAGCTTTTCTTCTTGATCCCTGCTTCAGTTTCTCTTTCCTGTCTTAAACTGCTACTCTGGCTTCATTTAATAACATACTGTAACCTGTATGCCAAATAAACTCTTTTTTTGCTTAGTTGCTTTTGATACATGTTTTATTGTAACAACAAAAACAAGCTCAGACAAAGTAAGAAAAAAGAGCATACAAACTACATTTAAGGACAAGCTCCATTCCCAGCAATAGATGAACAATAAGTAGTTTTGGAGGCTTTTTTTTTTTTAATCTCATAATGCTTCTCTGGGAATTATTTTTACCTTATTGTTTTTTCCTTATGTGGTATCCCTTTGACTTGTACTTCTGTCAGTTTTGTATGTGTGCATGTTTGTTTATATATGTAAGAATTTATGTCCACATGTGTATTTGTTCCTTGAGGTTTTTCTATTCTTTTTTTCCTACTGATTGTTTTGTTTTATTCTAGTTTGTTTACTTATTTGCTTGTTTGTTTGTTTTCTTAAAGAGAGAGGAAAAAAGACTTGGAGTTGGTTGGTAAACACATAAGGTTCTGCGTAGAGACGATGGAGGGGAAACCATGATCAAAGTATTTTCTATAAAATAATTTTCAATTAAAAAATAAAAGAGCTCATTCATACAGTTTGTGTGCCTTGCATTTACTCTATTTGAAAATTTTCTTGTACCATTTTGAAGACCTTGAGGGAAAGAAGAAACATTTCAAAATATGTAAAATGTAAACTGGTAATAAGACTTCAAACCAAAAACTTTCTCTTTTCTCTGTTGTTTGATTTAATAGTACATAACATTTTAAGGTGTTTGAAAAGTGTGCTTAGTGTAAGAACCCTATGGGGGTTGACTGAAAATAATAAGTTTGTTGATGGTGATGGTAATAGTGTATTTCTTATTAAATTTTAGTTTTGTTCTCTAAGTCATTGAAGCTTGAAATTTTTAATGATTAATCTGCCATAGTGTTCCAGGAAAATAGGAGTTTTAGTTAAACCAGCTACGACACACCATGTACCCTGGTGATATCAGAACTAATATCATATCTAAAGGAAATAAAACCAGCTCATTTGAAGTCACAATCATGTCTACTACATGAGTTGATGGTAAGTGTACCAGGTCTACAGGCTTCCTCACAGCAAACATAAGTAACTGTGGACTTTGACTACATTTTCATTTCTCTATCTACCACAACTACTGTTTAATTTCTATTGAAACATGATTGGTTCTTTTATTGTTCCAAGTGTAAATAAAATGAAATATTATGAAGTAGGTATAATGTTTCAGTCTAACTTATTTAGGCTATATTTTTCAGGTTCTAAAGTAAATTGTAAAAAAAATGACAAGTGATACTCATTTTCTTATAGCTTAATACTATTCTATGGTGCAATTAAACATGTTCATGTATGCCTCTGATATATTATGATTAAGTTAATATAGGAGAAATTCCTTTGGAAGTGATTTTAGTACATATTTCTTCTGAACAAACAGATTCCTACCTGGAGGGAAGAGGTAGTGTCATAAACCCAGGAAACTAATAAAAATTACCAGGATCACAAAAGTTATAAGATTCATAAGACCCCTTTTCAAGCATAGAATAACAGAAGATAATTACTGAGAGGAGTCTCTTCAGTGGGAGCTGCCTGGACTCTTAGCAGGGAACTCAGGAATAAAAAGTTCCTGAGTTATCACCTACAATGGAGTGGGACATTTGCAAATGTAACTTCCTTTGACTGACCCGTGCTTTTGTAACTAAACAAATAAATTTGTTGATTGACTAAGTTAGACAAGCACAGAATCATTTATTTCGTCTGTTATTAATGTACTAAATCAGGAGAACAGATATTTGTACATGTTTACCCAGAAGATGAGGGGTAATTACAGAAACTGTATTTGTATAAAATTATAGAACTGTATTGGTAAAAATAATATTGAACCATGAAACTAAATAAAGTATGAGAGGCATGTGACAGGCTTCAGCAACTTTGTTGAATGCCATGGTTAAACACAACCTTTAAAATGAGGATGATGTTCCAGTAGATCTGAATGTCCTTTATTGGGTTCAGAAGAACATAAAGCAATCAAAATAGACAAGATAGGACAAAGATTAATGTTTCTGGTCATTCAAAAGCAAATGCAACAGAATATATGTCAGGCCCAAATTTCTATTGTTGAAATTTAGAGGAAGGCAAATGTAGTATTGATAATGAGCTTTTTTGAGGCCTTAAAGCCTGAAAAACATTCATGGAGGCACAAATAATGAAACAAACACCTTATCAATTTTCTTCTAAGAGTGGGCAATTATTTGCAAATACATTTATCCACCAATAGAAACATATAGAGAGTTGGGAAGTTCACATACCCCAAGACCCTTTCAAAAAACAGATCTGAATAATGTGAAGGCAAGGGACATGACATTGGTCTGGATTATGTCAGGTCAGAGCATCCATCTCTACTGGAAGACACAATAGTAAAGAACATGGCCTTCTTACCCTCTGTTTCAGAGTTAGTTTCATCAATACAAACCAACCACATTAAGGCCATTGGAAGTGTGATGTCACCCTTCTGAAACATTGGTATTCCATTTTGAGGAAACTATAAAACTTTATAAAATGTCTATGAATTATGGAATAATAATTATGTATCCTAGCTTGCTTTCTGTTGCTATTAGAAACACCTTGAACAGAGGCAAATTTGAGAAAAGGGAGTTTATTTTGTCTTACAGCTCTCAATTTATAATGAAGGGAATTTGGGTAGAAACTCAAGGCAGAAAACTAGAGGCAGAAACTGAAGCAGAACATTGAAGGGATGTTGCTTCCTTACTTGCTCCCTGTGGGTTTCTCAGTTTCTGTTTTTATGTAACCCAGTACTGCTGGCCCTGGGGTGACACTGCCCACACAGCAGTAGGCTAGAATTTCCCATTCTAATTATTACTACTAAAAATGAAAAGAGAAAAAAAAAGTCCCCCATGGATTTACCCAAAGAGCAATTTTTATAGAGGCATTTTCTGGATTGAAGTTTCCTCTTCCTATATGACTTCAGTTCATTTTAAGTGATGGGAAAAAAAGTACCAAAGGAGGTAATGCTTCCTACCCATGGGATCATACTCATCATTGTCCTTCAACAATAAGCAACTACTAACACATATTGCTAATGGTTTTGAGTATTTCCTTTGTCTCAGTCAAGGTTTCTATTGCTGTAAAGAGACACCATGACCAAGGAAACTCTTCTTACAAAGGGAAACATTTAATTGGGGCTGGCTTACTGGGTCTGAAGTTTAGTCAGTTATTATCATGGTGGAAAGCATGGCATTATGCAGGAGGAGCTGAGGATTCTATATCATGTTCCAAAGCAAAGAGGAGAAGAATGGTTTCCTGGTTGCCAGGATGAGGGTCTTAAAGCTGACACTCACACTAAGATACTTCCTCCAATAAGGCCACACCTCCAAGTAATGCTACTCCCTGTGCCAAGCATATGTGGTGGTTTGAATCACCACATCCTTATGTTAAAAAACATATCATTAGCGTTTGGTGTAGAAAGAGGAGCCAAAGTTTCGTTATAAAATACTAGTTTGAGTGTTGGGTAGTTCAGAGAGTGTCTGGGAGCACAGTAAAAATTATAGTTAAGAAGTTTGGATGAAAATACCACGGGTTTTCTGTGTGAGTGGGAAAGGTCCTTTTCAGGGAACTATAGCGATGTTTTCTGAAAAATCCAGTGTAAAGAGTGAGTAACCTGCCTATGAGTTGTTTGTCCGACCTGCTGCCCGGCAGTCAGCAGAAGTTGGGGACCACCTGGAGAGAATGGAGGACAAGATGTGCGAAGAAGAATGCAAAAACACAATGCCAACCAACCAGAGCTCCCAGGGACTAAGCCACTACCCAAAGACTATACATGGACTGACCCTGGACTCTAACCTCATAGGTAGCAATGAATAGCCTAGTAAGAGCACCAGTGGAAGGGGAAGCCCTTGGTCCTGCTAAGACTGAACCCCCAGTGAACGTGATTGTTGGGGGGAGGGCGGTAATGGGGGGAGGATGGGGAGGGGAACACCCATATAGAAGGGGAGGGGGAGGGGTTAGGGGGATGTTGGCCCGGAAACCGGGAAAGGGAATAACATTCGAAATGTAAATAAGAAATACTCAAGTT